>NW_017275019.1:406615-407656 GCF_001594065.2 Cyphomyrmex costatus | reverse complement strand
ATTAATTCTCGAATTTAGAGAAAATTTTTTTTTCAGTAATTAGGGAAAACTGACCGGTATTTTACTTAAATTTCTACACAAAGCATATACGAATTTACTACTGCATTATTGCACTAGTAGTGACACTAATAGTACTTTTTAGTCATATTTACGTCTCCCTGACGTAATAAAATAACGTCAATAAGATATGACATAATCACGTGATATATACGTCAGAATAAAGTTACTTTTATGTCATAATTGACGTTATTTGTACCAAAAATTCACGTCATTATCACGTGACTTTGCTAGCTGGGCTGTACGATCGTTAAAGTCGGATTATTAAGATTGAGGTTGAGAAATCTGTGACATCGATGGCATAGACGAACACGTAAGTGAGGTTAGAATAAATATCGACCGCTGCGATCTGTACGATCGTTAAAGTCAGATAAAGAGTCTCGGCAATAATGTACAAAGGATTGAGGTTAGGAAATTTGTCACATGGATGGCATAGAATAGACGAACACGTAAGTGAGGTTAGATATTTTCTTCTTTATTGCACAGATTCTCTGCTGTAATTCCGCTGTAAGAATACAAATTATTTTCTATGTAATTATTTTCTTTTTACAGCATTTGGTTAGGTTGCTTATTTACCGAGACACTACCGTGTCTCCAGATTTGTTATTTATTTGTTTGGTAGATACCTTAATTTGTCTTCTCTATTCCTTATATAATTATAAAAGAATTCATTCTTTTTGTACTTTGTTGATAGGAAAAGTCTGAAAAGAAAAAAGGTACGGATTATAAAGATTCCTCCCCTTTCTTTTCAGGACTTTCCCTTCAATAAATCTGAAGATAAAATACAGCACAAAGAATCAATTCTTTTATAATAATAAAGATAATACTTATTTATGCAGTTACTCAAAACATAAAATTACTTGGTTTTAATATTGAAATCTTTAAAACTTTAAATAATTATATAATAATTGAAATATATTATCATGGATAGTAACTTATTATTGAAGGTGTCAGTTCAAAGTGAACATTCATAAAATGTGTATC
>NW_017275019.1:404869-405573 GCF_001594065.2 Cyphomyrmex costatus | reverse complement strand
TAACCATCAAATGGTTTTTGTTTTGCCCCCCGCAAGAATCCGAAAACAAAATGATTTTCTTTATAGTTTTAGATGGAAAATATGTCTTAAGAAAATCGTTAAATTCAACAACTTTATTAAGCAAAATTAGTTACTTTGTATTTAATACAAAACAAGATGTTAGCAATAATTTTGAATAACGGTATAATTCGAATTATATCGTTTTAATCTATACTGGAATAATTCGACTTATTCCGTTTTTCCGAATATCGCATTCAGTTTTGCGTTAAAAAAATAGATTTACACTAAAATAATTATGTCAAAATATGTAGCTACAAGTACATATTTTATTAATGGAATAATATAAAAAACGAAATAATTCGAGTTATTCCGTTATTCGCCGCAGCTCCTCAATTTGTCTTCTCTATTCCTTATACAATTATAAAAGAATTCATTCTTTTTGTACTTTGTTGATAGGAAAAGTGTGAAAAGAAAAAGAAAAAAGGTACGGATTATAAAGATTCCTCCCCTTTCTTTTCAGGACTTTTCCTTCAATAAATCTGAAGATAAAATACAGCACAAAGAATCAATTCTTTTATAATAATAAAGATAAAACTTATTTATGCAGTTACTCAAAACATAAAATTACTTGGTTTTAATATTGAAATCTTTAATACTTTAAATAATTATCTAATAATTGAAATATATTATCATGGATAGTAACT
>NW_017275019.1:401948-403763 GCF_001594065.2 Cyphomyrmex costatus | reverse complement strand
GCAAGGAGGTGGCCTTCGGCCACCCCCCCCGCACCCACACCGTCACAGAGGTCTGCCCCGACAGTACAATCACAGCAATAGTATAATCGTAGAAGTCGTGTGCCCCTGTGCAGGGGAGGGGGGAGGGGTAAAAGTTACTTCGCGTGGAAAGTTCAACGTTTCTGAACAGGGAAAGGTGTAGAATAGGACTTCATATTATACATGTATAGCAGAAATAACACGTTAATTTTGAATCTTTTTTGTTAATAACTTTTTAACGAGTTAGGTCCGACGGTTAAAACTTCCTCAAGGTCACTCAGGGTCATGACCTTGACAACATATGTCAAGGTCAAGGTCATTGGGGGAGGCTCCCCTAATCTACATTTTTACCACATTTACAAATATTATTCTAATTAATAATTATTATCGTGAAGAAGGATTGTTCTGATAATCAATTTCGTAATAACATTATACCAAAAAAATCTATTACCTACATATAATCAAATACGCCAATAAACGTAATTTTTGAAAAAAATGATTTAAATTATTTAAATTATTTTTATTTTTATATTTAATTTTTAAATTATTTATATATTTTGCAGGTACACAATTTAAAAGTAATTAATCAAAATGGTATTCAATTGGGAGGAGGAAATACCATAAAACGACAATAATATAAAGATAATAGAGAGATCCGAGTACATTGAAATTCTTCTTGATGCCAGTGCTATAATCTTGGATGTGACTAATACAAAGCTCGTCGACAATAATGTTGCCCTAAATAAAAGTACATTAAATTCTGAAGGTAATATAATGCAACCGACAATTTTGACGTTAGAAAACAAACTGATATATTATTGAAGATGCCAGTTCAAAGTAAACATTCATAAAATGTATATCCTTTTGTTGCATATATACGTAATAATGATCTAACAACACATGCATACTACATGTTTATAATAGTAATAAGTAAGAAGAAAATAATCAAGGACTCTTAGTATAATAATAATAAATAAATAACAAGGGCGATGTAAGAGTCAAAATATAAATTCATTTAATATAATGTTAAAAATCCAAGTAATAAAATAAAATAAAATTTAATTATAAAAACCGTAAAAATAAAAATATAACTATGAAGAACTACTTAAATTTACTTAAAATTAATATAAATCAACTTAGCGCTACTAGTTTCGGCTCCAGGATTGAGCCCTCCTCAGACGATAAACAATCATGGACAAAATCACTCGCAGAGATCGCAGAGATACGCTTGTACAGTCTTAATCCACTTCCGTGAGTCTCCATCAGAAAAAACTAACGTCATGATATACATGATTAGAAAGTCGATGTACAATCATAAATCTAAGAGATGGTAATAAAAAATTTTTTCTTTATAGGTGTTACAAATTACGTCAAATTTTCTATATGAAAACTCACCAGGAAAATCCAACGGTAATAAAATTAAATTAAAATTTTTGTGTATCGACATTGTAAAAAATTATATAAATTAAATATAATAAAAGATGGTTAACAAAAGACTGCAACATTGCAACAAATGTGTGAGACAACCGCTAACTTTAAATAACAGATGCAGACTGAAGACGATCAACAGATATCAATATTAGAAAGTCAAACTTTATTTACAATGGGTACATAAGCCTCATGAAGACCTTCGGTATCTGTTTGTAAATTAAGACTATTATTCTGTTTTTTAATATGAAGCATTTCAGATATTATGCGCTTTCTGTAAAAAGGTTCTTCATCCAAAATTTTAATGTTGTTCCATTGAAAATCATGATCATAATTAAGTCTATGCTCTGTTATAACGGAACGGGTAGA
>NW_017275019.1:395915-396909 GCF_001594065.2 Cyphomyrmex costatus | reverse complement strand
GGAAGTGAATATTTATTAATTCCAATGTCAAAATCTTTTACATATACATAATCAAATACACTAATAAACGTAATAAGTGTTTTGGTATAATATTATTACGAAATTGATTAACAGAATAATCGTTCCTAACAATATTAATTATGAATTAGAATAATATTTTGAAAATGTATTCTTTATGAAGATACACGTGATTGAAAACTGTAACTCACACACATGTGCTCCAAAATCTTGAATCAAATATAGTGTTCTAGGTGAGAGATCGAAATAACAGCTTTTTATATTTCAAAAATAAATCACAAAAGGTCAGTATTAATTTTAATAGAATTCTTATACCAAATTATCTATTTTAACGTAATACATTTTATTACTGAAAGATAATGAAATAGAAATCAATATCTATATAAAAAACCTTGGCATACATAATGAGGTATTCAAGTACATGTTCCAGTTAGACTTAGTCAAATCAGAAAGTTCGGAACTGTTGGGTATTATTGAAGAAGAAGAGAAGGGAACTAATGTTTTTTTTATCTTATTATTTTCTTAAATCTAATGACACGTATCATTTGTACGCCAAGTTAAATTCTAACATTGCACATACTCCCTTCTTTTATTTCACTATCCTGTCATATAATATGGATTTTTCCCATAAAATATATCGTATAATTAACTAGTCTTTAAGAATTCTATATCTAAAGATCTAAGAGGTACCATCCTTATATACTTATTTAATTCTAATGACATGTATCTTTTGTATGTATATATAAACTTACCTTTTTTAAAAAAAAAGGTAGAAAAAAGCGCTAAGGGTGGGTGCTGCTGGTCAAAAAACCATTTCGGCCAGTTTCACCAACGTCAATTACTTAATCGACTGTGAAACTGACCAATCACATTTGCTGTTTAGTAGAACCATCTTTAAAAACCTACGTGATATTATCCTTATTTACTTAATTCTAATGACATGTATCATTTGTATAAAAGATTTGATATCAATAGT
>NW_017275019.1:393237-395503 GCF_001594065.2 Cyphomyrmex costatus | reverse complement strand
TTTTATGTAAAAACACTTCGCGCTGCTAGTTCTCGATCTCGATGTATTAAAATACAATAATAAAGATAAGAAACATTTTCACGAGAATTAAAGTATTTAGTGTGTATACATATATTCGTGTATATGTATGTGCGAGTGAATTGTATCTCAATCACAATATAATAACGTCATAATAAAATTATATATGGATGTAACATTTTGTATAAAAGAGATTAGAAGCTACGAGAGTTAAAGTATGCAGTCTGTATGTATATTCGCAGACAATATATGCGAGTGAAATACATAAAAAAAGAAAAGTAAACTGTATTTATTAAATGTAGCAATTAGAAAATGTTTACTATAACTTTTGAATTATCATTACCTTTACATATATTTGTATTAATTATTATTATAGCTTTTAGATAGTTTTCATTGTTTTTCTTATTCGCTGTAGCAGCGCGAAGTGTTTTTACATAAAAAATTTTTCTATTTAAATAAACTTTTTCATTTTGTTTTTAAAAATTAATTGTGATATAATTTTTTTAAAGAAGAATTAAATCACTTGGTTTCGAATAGGAAGATCTTTTAATAAGAATACAAAGGCATATACTTAGGTTTCATTGTATGAAGATAAAGATAATTCCATTTAGGTTTTACTTTTTAATTTAGTGGAATTTAAATAATAGTACTATATGGGTTCTTAAAGATTAAAGGTACCACTTGTGTTTTACTTTTTAATTTGGTAGAATTTAACTTGGCGCCGACTGTTGATATCAAATCTTGTATACAAATGACAAATGTCATTAAAATTATGTAAGTAATAAGGTAGAATAACTTGGCCCCTACTATTGATATCAAATCTTTTATACAAATGATACATGTCATTGATTTAAGTAAGTAATAAGGATAATACCACGTAGGTTTTTAAAGATTAGAATTTAACTTGGCGCCGACTATTGATATCAAATCTTTTATACAAATGATACATGTCATTAGAATTAAGTAAATAAGGATAATATCACGTAGGTTTTTAAAGATGATTCTACTAAACAGCAAATGTGATTGGTCAGTTTCACAGTCGATTAAGTAATTGACGTTGGTGAAACTGGCCGAAATGGTTTTTTGACCAGCAGCACCCACCCTTAGCTCTTTTTTCTACCTTTTTTTTTTAAAAAGGTAAGTTTATATATACATACAAAAGATACATGTCATTAGAATTAAATAAGTATATAAGGATGGTACCTCTTAGATCTTTAGAGATAGAATTTTTAAAGATATATATAACTATGGTTGTAACATCCATATAGCAGTTACCCTCGCTAAGTATAGAGCAACCATATAAGTAACTTCTATAGTACTATAATTCCACCGAAAAAATTGTATTCTTAACTTAAGAATATCCCACTTACGTATAGTATGTTTTCCTCTAAAATAAGCGCTGAGATGATCCTCTTAATTTAAGAGGATAATTATCTAAAAATTAGTATATTCTTAAAATGAGAATACAGGGTGTCCTATTTTAAACGATAACCTCAAATATCTCCTAAACGATACAAACACGTGCAAACACATGCCTACGTGAAAATTTCGTCCGCGTGGACGCCACCGTGAATATCCAGACTGAGCGTGAAAACAAATGCATGTGAGCATCATCGAAAACCGTGTGAAACGCGCGTGATAGTAACGATCCCATTCGCAAATCAAAAATATATTCTTAATTTAAGAGGAAATATTAACATCTTTCAAGAGTACAATTTTTTCGGTGTCCTATAACCAATATGTATTGATAGGCGAAAAATATCACAATTATTTAGTTATGGCAACCGTAATATTTTTAATACTTTTTTTAACGCAAAAGAACAAGCTCTATAATATCGTAATAGAGACACCACGGAGGTTTGATCGGATTCAATTTGACTGAAGGAGATAGCGGGAGGATATACGTTTGATGATTTTACGAGATTAATCTCCGGTATTACGGACGCGCGCATCTCTTATCCTAACGGCGACGGCAAAATCGCATGTGATGCATGGCGGAAAAACTCTCGGTGTACATCTGACAAAGTTTCGGGACACACCGCGCGCAGAAACGAACGAATGCGAACGAACGAGTTCGGAACGCGTTCACTGCGCGTTGGCCTGGTCGTGGGGGCGTCTCTCAGTCGCATCAGACCACCGTGATCGCGACAGGTGCGACCAGCCACTGCGTTCTCGATGCAAGGGCCAACACCATCTTTCGGCGCTCTCTCTCTCTCTCTCTCTCTCTCTCTCTCTCTCTCTCTCTCTC
>NW_017275019.1:379885-393143 GCF_001594065.2 Cyphomyrmex costatus | reverse complement strand
CCCACCCCCCCTCCCTCCCCCCCCCTCTCTTTATCTTCCTTCCTCATCCCTTTTCTTCGTTGCTCACATATCCCCTTTTCGCATTCCATCCTCCTTCTACCTAAACCCAGTCCCTCGATGTCTCCATCTCGGGATGCACTTCGTGCTCCGCCGCATCGCTGAATTACTCGCCGCCGCGAATGTTACCAGGGAATAATTAATCCGAGAGCACGGAAGAAAAATAAGTTTAACGACCTAGAATTGTAGTGTTTGTTACCGGATGGTTTTAATTCTAGTGGCATCAAAGACAGAAAGAAATAATTTATATATGGAAGTAATTACGTAATAACTTACTGACAGCCCAAAAGTGTAATAATTTCTATATTTTGTGAGGTATTTACGTTTGATTTTTATTTTTTGTCTCTTTATTTAATCTTCAAAAATTAATGAAGGTTATTCGCTCATAAAATATTTATGGTAAAAATTAATATAATTTTTTATATCGTATGTATAATAAACAATACTATAATCGAAAGGAAAGTATTAAAAAAGATAACAATAGATGTTTCGTCTTTGTATTAGAATCAGCAATCCTCTAAATACGATGGAGATCTAAATCTAGTAGTGTAGTTGTTCTGCGTAGCTTTTCATTTCGTCGTGAGGCATGGGTGGGCTTGACGATGGGCGATGACGATGGTAGCGATTTGGCTAAAATATACGAAACGAAGGTAAGGTAGAGAGACTTCTTAATATCTCCAGAACGTGAGGCGAAGACGCACGCAATGCTCGACACCAGAATCCTTCGAATTTCTCGTCTCGAGAACTTCAACATATCGGGAGATGCCAAGAACTTCGTGTCCCGCGACATGCGAATAAAAAGAAATTATGTGAAATCAGAAGAGCGAGGGAAAAAAAAGAGCGTTCAAAACGCAGATAAATTACGACAAACGAGGGTATTTACACATATGTAATAGTAATTCTTTCCATATACTTATAAAAGAATCGATAACATTTAATTTTTAATTAATTCGATTTCCAATTAAATTTAATTTTAGATTCCAATTTTATCAAAGTAAAAATTCAAGTGCAATTAAACGAAGAAATGGAATAAAAAAAACGATTACTTCTTCGCGCCTTTCTGAAGTTTAATTCCCAAAAATCCGCATCCTATAACTCGAACGATGGAGAAAGACGAAGTAAAACACTGGAGGAAAAAGAGAGGAAGGAAGAACAGGGCGCATTTTTGAACGAAGTAGAGCGGCAAAGGAGAGACGCAGGGAACAGAAAGAAAAGAGAGAAAGAGAGAGAGAGGGGGGAGGGAGAAAGGGAGAGAGAGAGAGAGAGAGCGACCCGGTAGTCCGCGCGCACAGTACACGCGGCTTCGTGCGAGAACCAACTGATGATGCAGCCGGCAGCTGAACTGCTTCGCGTGTTGCTTGAAATGAGCACGCGCCATATGCCGCATTGTTGCAGAGCCCTCGATTCTCCCTTCTTCCCTTTTTCCCTACCCTCTTCTCCACGTCCTCTCTTTCTTTCTTCATCTTCTTTTCCGTCTCTCTCTCAGCAGCCACCCGCCGTGCGCCCTTCGAAGCACGCGAAATAAATGTACGCCTGGTCGCGCGGCGATTTAGCAGATCGAGCGCCACCAATCATCGCCGGACAGACGGACGCCGCCACCGCCGCCGTGTAAGGAGGCAAGAAGAGAACGAGAAGAGCAGCGGGAGGCGGGAGCTCTCGTTTGGCACGGGAGAGAACGAGAGCGAGGATCTTATTGCGAGAATGTGCCACATTGTTATCGGCCCTCTTCGTCATCTTAGTCTCCCGGGCTCCTCGCTTTTAGATCGCCGCCGCGCGCCGGCTTGTTCTTCGAGTTCTTTCGTCTATATCCTCTCGTTCGTGTTCTTCGACTTGTTCACGATATTTTGTACGATTACGTTTTAAAACGTAGCGATGAAAAATAAATCGAATGAATAATATTTTTATTATAATACAGAATTAAACAAAATCACGAAAATAATTCACGATATACATGTAGTACTATATAAATACTGTCGAATGAAAATAAATTGTCTTAATCGGAACTTGTTCTTACTATTATAATCGTAAGGCTCAAAACTTTTCATTTTCTGATTAAATTGTGGAGAGGTTTAGATTTTAACCTATACACCTTACTTAATCTGTCGAAAATGTAAAAAATATAATTTTTAGCTATAATTAGTTATTAAACTGACAGTTTTGTAATAATAATGTAATAAATGATAATATTTGTTATAAATTTGTACAATTTCCAATTCAAATAATTAACTGTGCGATTGTTTGTTGGTCTGAAAACACAATCCTAAAGTCGAAATTGAACTAGTATCACAAATTAAACTGACGCGCAATTTAATATTATTGGTGCAATTAAGCATCTTAAAAAAACTGTTAATAATTTAATGTTAATTAGGAAAACAACTAATTTTAATCATTCTTGGCCTTATAAAAGGTCATTAAAGAAAGTATTCGTTTTCATTACTCAATAATTAGTAATTATTCGATTTGCTGACATCTTTATGAGATTTTACACATTGTATCGAAAGTGCACCTCGATCAGAACTGCGACAAGAAAAAAGAAATGAGTAAACACGCGGACTACGCCATTTCGAACGCTGCACGTTCAAACAACGCCGACAAGCACACGACGCGACGCATGCACATGTTAGGGGCCAACACTAATGTAAGTCCAATTATCACCCTAAGCCTAAACGCACCGCAGTCTTTCGGGGACGTCTCGTTGACGGCTGTAGTCGAGCGTGTGTACACGCTCCATAAGCGCATATAAATATAACAGGAAGCGCATGCATGCACATGATATTAAAGTCATTAAATTTATAAAATACCGTCAACCAGGATTTGGCAGGGTACTTATCATGGAACAAAGTCGGAATGGATTCCGATCGAAATTATTCCGTTTTCTCTAAAAAACACAATAGAAATCCAGAATAATCTAGAATAATTGAACAATTCCGATCGGAATCCATTCCGACTTTGTTCCATGATAGGTACCCATGTAAAATACTCGATGTAAATTACACAGTTTTAAACATATAAAATACTAGATATTTTTTACGTCTTTTCTTTTTTACGATGTAAAATACATCGAATGCGCTCTGTACGCTCCTTCAGACTGTTGATGAAACTTCAGCCGTTGCCAACTTACCACATCCGTTGATTATTGACACTTCAAAAGATAAGACTGTTTCAAGCAACAAATTTTCACAAACCTTATCAAGTAGCTTTGTTGAAAGTTTTTTATATATTGGAAACAAAAATTTTATAAAATTTTTTAAATATTGTGATTCGACAACATTAAATGATGTTACACCCAAAAAAATTGAGCTAATACTAAATCAATCTCTCTTTTATCAAACGCTTTTGTTGCTTGGATTCCGCCATTTTTTCAGACAAGGAGTTAAAATTAATTGATTCATTATTGACTTAAATAAACAATTAGTTTTTAAATCAGTTTTTCTCAAACGAATAAAATTAGGAGATATATATGTACGTGATATTGTTTATTGATTACTTACTTGACTGATTTCATACAAGATAATCTGTTTAAATCCGTAATCCACAAGCCATTAAGAAATGAATCTTAGATAATTTGAAGAACAGTTCGGCAAACAATACACAGTATTCGTCAATACCCTTGATTAAATTCTTTGACGTCTAGTGTTACACAACGACTCACAACGTATCTTTTCCATTAAAATTGATTTTAAGGGTTAGAGACGTGTATACATATATTAAGTTTTATACATATTTGACGTAATATATACATGTACATTACGTGTACATATATAATAATGTAAAAAAAACTCTAGAAATTATCAAATGTCCCAACCCTGCCGTCAACTGGCCTATTTATAATGATTAGAAATGCAAGAATCAAAATGGCAGAACTGCATTACATTTATGCACGATGTATACCATTTTACATGATTTCGTGCATACTTAGGTGCTGCTAGGTGCTACAGTGTATGTACATACTCCTTTGTTTACAAATAAACTAATTATACATTTAAAATATTATTTATTTATTTTACGGCCTTATTTTTTCAAATAAAATACGTTCATAAAAGTACACCGAAAAAATTGTATTCTTGAAAGATGTACTTAATATTTCCTCTTAACAGATATAAGAATATTTCCTCTTAAATTAGGAATATATTTTTTATTTGCGAATGGGATCGTTGCTATCACGCGCGTTTCACGCGGTTTTCGATGATGTACACATGCATTTGTTTTCACGCTCAGTCTGGATATTCACGGTGGCGTCCACGCGGACGAAATTTTCACGTAGGCACGTGTTTGCACGTGTTTGTATCGTTCAGGAGATATTTGAGGTTATCGTTTAAAATGGGACACCCTATATTCTCATTTTAAGAATATACTAATTTTTAGATGATTATCCTCTTAAATTAAGAGGATCATCTCAGCGCTTATTTTAGAGGAAAACATACTATACGTAAGTGGGATATTCTTAAGTTAAGAATACAATTTTTTCGGTGTACATAAGATTGAAATAGGAGAGGTCAGTTGACGGTACTTTATAAATTTAGTGACTTTATGTGATACGTGATACTGGATTATTTTCGCTTGCTCGCAAAAAATCGTTATCGGAGAATGCCTGAAAGTCTATCTTGTCAATAATTACGTTTGTCCAGACTTTGATAAAATATTAGATTTCCACACAAGGCTTAATAATTATCAAAATATATTATGTAGGTATTAATACAATGATAATTTTACTGAATACGATTTAATATTAATAATGTATGTGTATGCAATTAATAATTTATTTGTGCAGTATAGTAGATACTAATTGGAATTGTTATAGAATTTTAATTAAATTTTATATAGTGTCACATGTTTTAAACACATGGAAAATAAAATGATACATCTAAAATTTTTAATGACAAATGAGTAAAATATTAAAAATGAAATGTAAAGAAAGAAAGAAACAAAAATTTGATATTTATATATTTTTGCATAAAACAATTATAAAAAATATTTGAAAAAACTAAACTTTTGTTAAAATTTTTTTTATTTTTTTCTAAAAACAATACAATACAATGGTATCATACGAGGTGTGGCTATTAAATAACGAGACTGACGCTGTAAAATATTTTATTTTGATTTCATACATATTTACTTATTATCACCTTCAATATACACTCGTCCTCTATCCCTACAACGCTCCATGCGAATCTTCCATTGTTTGAAACAGTGCTGGAAGTCTTCTTCTGTCAGCTCCTTCAGGACGCGTGCCGCTTTCTCTTTCACAGCTTCAACGGACTCAAATCTTGTTCCTTTTAATGCAGATTTCACCTTAGGAAACAGATATAAGTCGCACGGTGCAAGATCCGGCGAATAAAGCCTATCGCACATGAAATGCATAACAGTGCATGAGCATAACATAAAACTGTTGGACCAATAAGCATCCAGCATAAAGTTGCCATATTAATTAATATAAGATGCTCATTGGTCCAGCGGTCTTTTGTTATGTTTGTGCACTGTTATGCATTTCATGTGTTTTGGACTTTAGGCGGATAGTCTAACACTGGGATGCTGTACTTGGCTAGAAACCTCTTGACAGACAATGCGGAATGAGCCGGCGCTATTGTTACACTTACCATTTTTCCGGCGAAACAAAAAAACAACTCTAATGCGAACGAAGGCTACGGCTATACGGATTTATTTACAGAAGCGAGAGGTACTGCATTCGAAAGAGAAGGCTTCACGCTAAACAACTGTCGGTCGCTGGCATTTGGCGCATGCGTACTTCTTCTGTAGCAGCGTCAGTCTCGTTATTTAATAGCCACACCTTGTATGTACGTATGACATAATACACTTAATCTCTAATAATTATATAATACGATTGAAGTGTCGAATTGAAAACATTAAATTATTTTACTTCGCAAATTTAGAGTTGAAAAACAGGTTATTCATATAATGATAATATTGTCGATACCGGAAAAAATTAGAGAAGCTGAATCGCGGTTAAAATTTTAATTGCATCACTCAACCAACAAACGGATACAAGTCTTTCAATATTAGCGAAATATTATGATAAAGTCAATAAAATTACAAAATAATTCTTTTTTTTTATCTGGGATGGCAAAAAATGATTGCACATGAAACTATCATTAATGCAAAATTTGTGAAATAACAAAACAATTATTTTATAATATCATTAATTTCATCATAATATTTCGCTAATATTAAAATCTTTAATGATAATCAGATAATAAATCATAATACTTTATTGCAACTTTTTTTTATTACATTTAGAAGTATTACAATTTATAACTAAATTACTCGAATATGACGCGTGTTAGTCGCACATATTCAGCGAGTCCGAACGGTCGGATAGGGTAAGTAAGGAACGGTTACATCAGCGGACGTATGGCGGTGCGCATGCTCGACACATGTGTATGGGTAATGATCTATCATTCCCTTATACGCAGGTGTCAGCAATTATCATCCTCGGCTAAGCGCCGCGGCGTCATTCCTAAGGGAGCCGAGCACGGAGCTATCGGTAGTCACGCACGTGCCACGTGCAGGAAGGTCATAATCGAGTTACGGTTGCACTACGACCGTTTAATCCTGCGCCGTACCCTTCTCGTTCTCCATATCCTCCTCCTCCTTTTCCTCCTGCTCTGCCTGCCAGTCCAGGAATGCAGATCTGTTTACCAGACAATCTCGGAAATCGCCTCGTTAGAGGGACCGATTATTTCCCCTCTTCGTGGCCAGCTAATCGCGCACACGGACACGCTTCTCTCTGCCCAGCATCGCGGCACGCGTTTCATAACCCTGACCCCCACCTCGCAGCACCAAGATTGGTTGGATCGAGATGTCGTCTGCGACAAACGATCGAGATTAGTCCACACGCTATGCGACACTTGCAACTAGAAACCCTCTATCAAAATCTCGTCATAAGGCGTAAGTGGATAAAATTCTACGAGAGAGAAAGATATATCCATCCTTTTTCTTCTTTAAACCTATTCTAATTTTCTTTAGACGTGCTCAGTGCTCACGCACAATTGTCGCTCATGATAACCGTTCACTAGTTTAAGAACATTATCATAAAAATTAGAAAACTTCAATTTTAAACCTAGAATATCAAATGAAATATTTAACTTTTTAAAGTATAAAAAAATTTCCTTTTTTAATAAAGAAACAGATTTCGAATGTGGATTAATATTCGACAAAATATTGATGTTATACAATACAAAAATATTATATAATTAATATTATATGAACAGAAAGTATTTAAATTTATGTTTTATATGTATATTTTCCTTTACACATTTATTTTATTTTATTAATCATTATAATTAATTGAACATTAAATGTAAGGAATTTCTAATATAGGGTAAAATGAATAGTAATTGACCACTTAAGTGCTAAAATTTAATATAATCAATGTAATCACTATTGAAATTATTTGAAATTTGAATTTAATGCAAAGTGAACGTCAAGTAATATCCAAAGAATATGTTCAAATACAAAAAACTTTTAATAAAATGTTGAAAATAAACATGTTTTTTATTTCTTCCAACAGTAGAAACTTTTATTCAGGAAACAATAGTTATTGACCACAAGTTTTAATTATTGAACAAAAAAATAACAGTGATTGACCATTAGTATGAAAACCATCAATGAAACTATCAAATGATAAAAAAAATGACAAAAAAATCCAGAAAATGAAGAGAAGATAAATTTAATGAAATGTTAAAAATTTTTAAAGATTTTTATTTTATATATATAATATTTACAAATTTTCATCTGCTTGGGTCTTATTTGTGGAGACACGGTAGTGTTTCGGCGCTAAGCCAAGCGCAGCAACACTCCCGTGAATAATTTACGCAAGCCGGCGAATTGCGGTAAACTAAGATGATCGGATCTCGATAACGGCTCAACTGATGTTCTATATATACTCAATCGATAGCGACCGCTCAGATTGTATAATAAAAATGCTTTTATTTATTTTTTTTTGTGAAATTTATTTTTTATTTTTTTTCTACATGCCCTACGAACGGAGATATTGTGATGCAAACACTGATTTTCTGAATTTTATTGTTTCATTTTTTCGTCATTATCGTCAGACCAGAGGAATAGTGGGAGAAATGTCCTTTTTATTTTTTCGATAATAAAGGATTTTGACTTTTGACTTTATGTTATACATACAAATATAATCAGCAGAATTACATTGCATATACGATGGCTGTGTACGCGGTTTTTAAAATAATAAAATATCGAGATTGTCATTGCAATGTAAAAAAATTAATTCAACATAATTTAAAATTTTTATAGGTAATTGTTCACTTTAGGGGAGCCACCTCCAATGACCTTGACCTTGACATATGTTGTCAAGGTCATGACCCTGAGTAACCTCCAAGTTTTAGCCGTCGCTCGCCCTTCGTTAAAAAGTTATTAACAATCATAGTTTTAAAATTAACATATAATATATAATACATGTATGCTATTAAGTACTATTCTACACCTTCCCTTGTTCAGGAACATTAAACTTTCCACACGAAGTAACTTTTCCCCCCCCCCCCCTGCACAGGGGCACACGATTTCTACGATTGTACTGTTGGTATGATAGTACTGTCGGAGCAGACCTCTGTCGACGGTGTGGGTGCGGGAGGGGAGCCGAAGACCACCCCCTTGCACCCGCCCGTGTATGTGTGTGTGTGTTCTATTTGATATATATAATGATTATGAGTATATTACTTGATGTTTTACACACACACACACACGGGCGGGTACAAGGGGGTGGCCTTCGGCCTCCCCCCGCACCCACACCGTCGACAGAGGTCTGCCCCGACAGTACAATCATAGCACAGTATAATCATTGAGTCGTGTGCCCCTTTGCAGGGGGGGGGGAGCGAAAGCTACTTCGCGTGGAAAGTTTATAACGTTTCTGAATGTACTGAGCTTGCAACGTCTATGTCGCTTTATACACCCTATACACCCCTTTGCAGAAATGATACATTATTTTTAAAACTTTAATTTTTCATAACTTTTAACGAAGGGCGAGCGACGGCTAAAACTTGTTGGAGGTTACTCAGGGTCATGACCTTGACAACATATGTCAAGGTCAAGATCATTGAAGGTGGCTCCCCTAAAGTGAACAATTACCTTTTTATAATATATATTATATATATAAATATATATTAAAAATAAAATATCGAGATTGTCGATTGAGGAACTAACTAATAATTATGTGTCCAGATATTCACCGTCGAGAAATTAAGCGTCTAGATGTTATCTACATGTTCGCTGAAGTGGGTGTCTAGATGTTCACCATCGAGGAAATGGATGTCTATCATGTTCGTCGTTGAGCAACTCAGTGTCTAGGTATTCGCCATCGAGGAGGTAAGGATCTAAATTTTGCCTATATGTTCGCTGTAGAAGAACTAAGTTTCTAGGTAATTGCCATTGAGGAATTAAGTGTCTAGGTGTTTATATGTTCACCGTCGAGAAACTCTTTCTAGATAATCATCATCGAGGAATTAAGTGTCTAAGTGTTATTCGCCGTCAAAAATGTGAGTATCTAGATATTCGCCATCGAGGAAATAGGTGTCTAGGTGTTCATCGTCGAGGAAGTGAGTGTCCAAGTACCGTTGAGGAATTAAGTATCTAGGTGTTGTCTATATGTTCACCGTTGAAGCGAATTCATCTTAGAAATTGACTGTTGACAGTAACAAAGGATGCATTTACTTTCTATGCTTATAGCACTTATAAGCATCATTTGTCCTTGTTTAATATTTGATAAATTATTATAGAACATGAAAAGCGAACGCATCCAAAACACTTGGGTGCGTTTAGTACTATAAGTGTGCACTGTATTTGAGCTATTAAAGTATTTTAAATTTAAATAAAATGTATGTATATAATATTTAAATTTTGTTTATTGTTAATGTTTAATATTATCTTTAAATACTTACGTGGTACTATCTTTATTATTTATTTAATTCTAATAACAAATATTATTTGCAAAATAAATATAATAGGAGGCTCTTTAAGTATAAAACATAAGAAATAAACGAAGGGCCAAGAGCCAAATGTTGACATTTAAAACAATAACACTTTAATTTAAATTAATAAACATTACAAAATAATAAAAACAGTTATCAACAGACGTTTCAACGATCGGGTCATTATCAATGTTCACAAAAATATTTTAAAAAACATATGTCTATAGAATGAAATTTATTATTAATTAACGCAATCTTCATTTAATTAAATATTGTAGTTGAATGTATTGGAATAGTCAAATAAATTTGAAAGTTCTTATTTATCTAATAGTCAAATTAGTAAACATTCAAACTCCATATAAGAGAACAATAAATAGCCAGGGAATGGAAGTAACTCGTTACTTGTAACGAAGTTACAGTTACAAGTTACTTTTTTGGTAACTTTACTGGTAACTGCGTTACTTTCTTTTTTTGGTAACTGTAACGGTAACGAGTTACATTTTTTGGGTAACGGTAACGAAATTTACAGTTACTTTTGTTGTTACTTTGCACACGATTGAACACGGTTCGATTGGATACATGCTATTTACAGCGTTTATCAATAAGACTTGAAAGCCCTTAGACATTCGGCCGTTATGATTCAGTAATTATTTTACACTTCTATCTTTTATGTAATACATAGGACATACAAATATTTCAGTTTGCTGCATATTTTACAGGTTTTAGAATTACAAAATTGTGTTTAAAAAAAATTAAAAAAAAAAATTAAATAATAGTAAAATGAGAAGGGCTACGAACCCAAAAACAAAACAGTTTAAAAGACGATGACAATAAGTATCGAAACGTCGTTTGTTTTTATCTTGTTTTATCCCTGTTGTTGTTCTAATATATATTTATACATTTAATTACATTGTCATCGTCGTTCTTATCGGAAATAAACTGTTTCATTTTTGGCTCGTAACCCTTCTCATTTTACTTTTATTTAATTTATTATTTGAGTCATTCTACATTGTTTTTTTTTTTTAATAAAACTATATATATTTGTCACTATTACATATAAAAAAAATACAAAAGAACATTTTTAAATTGATTTTAAAAAAGTAACGGAAAAGTAACGAAAAGTTATTTTTCAAGTAACGGTAACTGTAACGAGTTACTTTTAAAAAGCGATAACTGTAACTGTAATTAGTTACATTTTTTACTCGGTAACGAGTAACTGTAACTAGTTACTTTTAAAAAGTAACTTTCCATTCCCTGTAAATAGCAATATATCTGTAAAGAGTTATTAACAATTCGAATAAAATGAAAATGAATTCTGATCTGAATGTAAAATAAAAAGTATATAATTTGTACCTTAAGCGTAAAAATCGAGAAGGCGTGATTCCAGTTCATATTTAATATTACTAGCTAAAATGAGCAAATCTGCCACTTATCGTATGTGATTCCGGCGACTTCCAATTGTATAATGTCAGGAAAGGAAAACATGTACTTAAGACAGATAATCGAAAGAACAGGGACAAGGATAGCGTGTATTAGGAAGGAGAAAGGGAAAGTATAATATTGGAATATATTTCCGACAAAGATTCCGTGTCATTTTGTTTGTTAATCCCATTCTTTTGTTTTTTAATATGTACCATTTCAGAAATCAGCCTTTTACTATAAGAGGGTTCAATGTCTGTTACAATTTATTAATTGTAAATGATAATAACATAATTTATGCCCCGAAATGTTTCGTCCGGATATATAACTGTGTAGTCGTACCCCTGCACGCGTCCAGACAACAAAGTTCAAATAGCACTGCTAAAATTTGAAAAGTAGTGGAGCGCGCTATCCGTACTTCTCCCCTGGCGTTCGCAGCGCGCGCCCTCAGCTTCATTGGGCGGAATCCATAGACGTTGCTTAAGATCTGTCTTGAGATAGTCTTCGTCAAGATCGACTTAGGGTCCAAAACTAGCTTAAGAATGCCTTACATGCATAAATGTATCTTGAAAATTCGAGTTTGAGCTTGAGACTGCCTTAACAAAGCTCATGCTTAAGCATTCGGCTTCGTCAGGCTTTGTTAAGGCAGTCTTAAGTTTAAACTCGAGTTCTCCAACATCGGAAACATTCGGGATTCTCTAGAATCTGTCGAATGACACTTTATTCACAAGTATTAAACGTAACGCGCGGAATTGTATGTATAAATATATTTAGTAGTTAGAAACGTGTTCAGACATGCAAGAAAAGGTTGAATAGGTCAGAACTGGTATAATTATGATTCAAGTATATGTTTTATGATTTTATTTCTTACATTTCAAATATAGACATATAATGACTTATTCATTAAATGAAATTATTCATCTTTTGAAACATAAATTCATAAAAGGCATATTACGTTAAGTTTAACGAAGAAAATAACCATAATTAACTATAAATTTACTTAAAAATGGATAATCTAATCATATTTATTTTAGTGAGACAATTTTTTACATTTTGATATTTTTTACATTAAAAAAATTTTTTTTTACATTTTCGTTGTGATACCGCATAAAAAGTCTAGAATTTTGGAAAATTGAATCTACTGTCGTGTTGACTTCCTGGCCATTCAGGAACAAGATCTAAAAATTCCATCTGCAGTCCTACAACAGCCTTGCACAAAAAGACAATACGATAAAAATAAAATGTATATGTAATATACGTGAAATAAGCATTATTAAACATTAATAAACATTGCTTTTGTTAATTTACCTGGACATTTAAAGAAAAATATCCTTTTCTATTTCTGTACATTTCACCTAATCCTTGAAAATTATTACCAAATAATCTTATATGAATACAGTCTATTGCTCCATCAATACAAGGAAGTCCAATAGCTCCATGTCCATATCCTAATTTTTTAAACAATCCTCTATTTTCTTGTATAGTTGCTTGGTTTGTCGGAAATTTGACATAAGTATTTAAACCCATAAAAAACCTTTTTTTAAAAAAAGAAAAAAACATACGCCAAATGCATATAAAAGATACTGAACTTCTTGATCAAAAATAGATATGAGATAAATATAATTGACCAAGTGTATTCTTCATTACGCCAGTCACATAAGACAGACCAAAAGTGACTATAATTGTCAACTGGATTATAGTGAAGAAAAAACTTGGCGTGCCCGGGTCGCATTAATTGTAAACAGTATTCAGTGAAAACATTATTTCAACATAGTATTTGCATTATAAATTAAAATATAAAAATAACAGACATATGTATACAGATATATACG
>NW_017275019.1:371322-377420 GCF_001594065.2 Cyphomyrmex costatus | reverse complement strand
GTAGTCCATGCATAACAGAATGTTTTGAAAATCTATATCTTATGTGAAATTCGTGTTCACGATAGGCTGTGAATGGATTAATAGCATCTTGTATACATATCGTTTATCAAGTATTATACTAATATAATTTTCTTCCTCTGAAGAGGAATCAGAACCATCAAATAAATTAATGTCAAACTGGCCTAATATATTTAATTCCATAATGTGCGCTTATCTAAAATGTATAATAAATAATTATATCTTAGTTGTATAAAAATAGATTTAAAAGTTATATTGTATAATTATATCGTATATATTTATAATACATTATATATGTATAATTAACTTGAAACTACTTATGATCAAGTGTAAAAATATAAATCAAATGCCTTATAGTCACAGAGTTTCAAATATAAGGAATGTGTTCGGACAAAGTATTGAACTATACTAAATTTCTTATTGTTTGAATGTGAGGTACTTTTAGGTTAGTTCACCCAATGACAGATATTACTACAAATATTTGTAGTAATTCTACCATAACTATATGCTTTTCCGTTTCCTTTTCTCTAAAAATATGAAAAAATAAATAGAAGAAATTATTAATACACACACAAATAAAAACTAAATACTATACTTTTTATTTCAAGACCGTCTTAAGTCCATGATTTACTGGACTCGATCAAGGCTGACTCAAGATCGGTCTTAAGCAATGATTATGCATCTAATAATCTTGAGTAGTATTTAAGATTTCACTATGGAATGAGATTTTCTTAGTTAACCCTTTGCGGCATAGTGACACTCCTGAGTATCACCTTTTTCTGTACACTTTTTTACATTTTTTAAACACTATTTAATTAGTTTTAATGACAAAAAGCATATAAAATGTATTAGAGAACATCCCTTCATAGAAATAAAAAAGAAAACAAAAGTTATTGTTAATTAATTGAACGTTATAAATAAATTACAATTTTCAGCTGTTTTCCGTGTAAAGAAAAATGTATGCCGCAAAGGGTTAAGTATGTTCCAAAGTTTTAGCTTCAGACTCGGTCTTAAGCAACATCTATGAATCAATTGTGGTCTTAAGCACTAGCTTAAGACCCGCTTGAATCTTAAGCAACGTCTATGGATTCCGCCCATTGTGTTCTGTTCGTTGATCCAGACAACGTACTTTTAACCTCTTTGAGTTTGTTTTTTCAGTCTTTCAGTGTTATGGCTAAACATAAATTAAAGAAGAAGTGCTCGAAGGACAAGGAATCTCGAGATCCCTACAATCGTGCGAAATATGCACGCGAGCCTTCATGTCATCGTTCCAAGGATCATTCGCGAGATCGCATACGAGATCGCTCGCGGATTGACAAACATCACTGCCCTTCGGGGGATTCATGGTTGTCGAGGGAGCCGTCTTCGAGTCGCTCGCAGTCTAGGGACAGTCTCCAGGAGATGCTCGCTCAAATTCGCGAGCTGCTTTCCAGAGACGCCGCTCATAACCTAAATTCGCGACGAACCCAAGAGGTTAGATCGCCCTCGAGGGATTCCAGACAGTTAAAGGAGGCCTCGGCCATATCGCTTTCGGCCGAGCAGAGCATCGAAGGACCGACGGTCACGAATATTGACCGGGGCATTGTACTAGGTATGTCCTTTTGTTGACCCATTTGATTCGACACATTTGGCAAAGAAAGGACATAACCGACGGTTCTCTTCGGCTCTTCTTTTCATTCTCTTTTCACTTTCTTTCTTCTTAGTCGCTCCCGTCTCCTCCGCAGTTGGAGATGACGACCAAACGTCTATCTGCAGCGTGTCACCTGACGTCCCTCCTGCCACTGAGATCGTAGAAACTCAGGACTCAATTCTCGACTCGGAGGCACTGTCCTTGGCCAGAGAGCTTTTCGGTGAGGTCGAATCGTCAACGACACCTTCTACCTGGAACCACATGGTTCTGGATGCGATCCAGTCAGAATGTCGAAAGGGTCTGAGTCAGGACATTCGCACTAAGCTTCTGTCCAAATAAGAAATCAAGGGTGATTTAGCAGTATTGACCCCTCCGAAGCTTAACAAAGAACTAGCCGCTGTGCTATCTCAATCCGTCGTTAAGTGGGACGAATTCCAGCTACTGGCTCAAACACAAGTAGGCGCCTGCCTCAATGCCTTCGGCTCAGGCGTCTCCCTCCTGTTGAAACTAGAGGTAGCTCTGAATCTCAGCAACGAGCTAAAATCAGCCCTGACGCTCTTTTCAGAGGGTATTCATTTGCTCGCCGATCACCAATATCGGCTTTCAATTGCCAGGAGGGCCTTCAGTAAACCTTCTATGAATATTACGGGTAAGAACGCAGCAAATTCAGCAGCCATCGACGATTTTCTCTTTGGGCAGAATTTTGCCGAGACTCTCAAGGCCGCTCAGGCTTGTGAGAAAACGGGGCACGAGGTCTCTAAATGCATACCGCAGGTAGGAAGAAAGACCCTTCAACCAATTCGTCAGGCATCACAACAGCGAAGACAGCCTTATTCATCTAACAATAAACCACACCGTTCGGGAAACCGGAGGATTCCTGTTCGATCGTATGCGGCTCGCCGGACAGGAGATCGCCATTTCAAGAGCCGCTCTCAGTCCCAGCCTCGGTCGCGTTCACGGCGCCGCCTCTAAGTGAGGTAAAGTCTGCAGGACGCTTGAGCAAATTTTATGCTCAATGGGCAAGTATTACTACAGACCTTCTAGTCCTAGAGTCAGTACAGGGATACTGCATTCCCTTTATTAGTCAACCTCCTAGGAGAGCTTTACTAGCGGAACCGGCTTTTTCACAATCGGAGGCGGCACATTGCGAGAAGGAATTAGAACGCCTACAAGACAAAGGGGCCATTATTCCAGTGGAGCCTTGCGAAAATCAATTCTTATAGCCATATTTTTTTATAGATAAATCATCAGGCGGAAAGCGCTTTATTCTGAATTTGAGAGAATTAAATAATTATGTCAAACCCCCCCCCCACTTCAAATTAGAGGATTGGCAAACTGTCATACGACTTATGCTCCCTGGCACACAAATGGCCACCATTGATCTTGAGGACGCCTATTTATTGGTTCCAATCTCAGTGGACCATAAGAGATTTTTGCGTTTCCAATGGCGTAAAAGAACATATGAATTCATGGCTCTACCTTTTGGGCTCTCGACTGCCCCTTACATTTTCACTAAGATCCTTCGCCCTGTAGTCACATTCCTGCGCAATAAAGGCTATTTGTCAGTTATTTATTTAGACGACTTCCTTCTCATGCGCTCCTCCGTCAAGGAGTGTAAAGACAATGTATTCACTAAGATGAATCTCCTCCAATTTTTAGACTTCGTAATTAGCTTCTCAAAATCTCATTTAGATCCATCTTTTAGATGCAAATATTTAGGTTTTATTTTCGATTCAAGCGAACAATCCATCTCTATTCCTCCCACTCGTCGGAAAAAATTATTGCATCTAACTAAAAATATGACTCGTAAATCTACTTGTTCCATAAGAAAATTTGTCAGTTTTATCGCATCACTTACCTCTATATGCCCGGCTGTCCAGTACGGACTTCTTTACACTAAGGCGTTTGAAAGAGAGAAATTTTTAGCGCTTAACAGGAATAATGAAGATTACTCAAAATTTATGAAAATTCCTTCTCATCTTCAGACAGATCTTTCTTGGTAGACCGATATCCTGGCTGACGCGAATCAATCCAACAAAATCCGCTCGGGCAGATTTGCTAGAGAAATTTTCTCAGACGCCTCTCTAAACGGATGGGGAGCAGCCTGTGGGGAATTACGCACACACGGATGGTGGTCGGAGCCGGACCAAATGCTTCACATAAACGCTTTGGAGCTCAAGGCGGCCTTTAACGGCCTTAGATATTTTGCAGCGGATCTTCACGATTGCGACGTTCTTCTCCGTATCGACAACACAACGGCACTAGCCTATATTAATAGATATGGCTCTATCCAATTTCCACATCTTTCTGCTATTGTCAGAGATCTTTGGCATTGGTGCGAGGTCCGAAATATATTTATATTTGCTTCTTATATATCATCCTTAGAGAATTCTATCGCAGATGCGGAATCTCGGATTACAGATCCGGATACAGAGTGGTCGCTTTCTGACGAAGCTTTCCTTAAACTTTCAGACATTTTCGGACCTTTTGACTTAGATCTTTTTGCGTCTTTAATCAATTCTAAATGCGACGCTTACATTTTCTGGTTTCCAGATCCAGGTTCGGTCGCGGTGGACGCTTTTACCGTCTCATGGAAAGGTATAGACTTCTATGCCTTCCCACCATTCATTTTACTGCCGCGAGTCCTGAGAAAGATTGTGGAAGATGAGGCTACAGGCACTGTAGTAATACCCTGGTGACCCTCACAAGCCTGGTTTCCGTTATTTTGTCGTCTGTTACTATCAGAACCTCTGATTTTGTCGCCTAGTCATTCTCTTCTTTCTTCTCCTTTCAGGGACCGACATCCATCGTGGAGAACACTTTCCCTGGCGGTCGGGAAATTATCCGGGAGGCGTTCAAGAACCGCCTAGTACCATCGTCGGCGATTACAGCCTTACTTGCCTCCTTATCAGAAGCAACAATTAAGCAGTACTCCTACCCTCTTCGTGCCTGGTGGAACTTTTGCCAACGTAATCAAAAGCCGCTGTTCTCTCCATCGGTTACACATATACTGGATTTCCTCGCTCAAGAGCTGCCCAACATATTCTCGTTTTCGAGTCTAAACACCATGAGATTGGCAATTCCTTAATCTCAGACAACGAGATCGGTAACCATCTTATGGTTAGACGATTCTGCAAAGGCGTCGCGATGCTCAAACCACCTCGCCCGCGGTATGACTTTATTTGGGATCCAGCGCCGGTTATAGCGAAGCTCGCCTTGATTTTTCCTTACGATTTACTCTCACTAGCGGTTATCACCAGAAAATTGGTCCTCCTCGCTCTGAGCTCAGGCCAGCAGGCTAAAACTTTTTCTTCTATAAGGTTATCACAAATCTCCTTAAATGAAAAGTTGATTATTCGCATTCCCGACCGCATTAAAACCTCAGCTCCGGGTCGCTATCAACCTCTTCTTTATTTTTCGCGTTTTGCTTCCCATGAGAATCTTTGCATAGTGCGTCTCATTGAACATTATATAGACAGAACTAAGAAATTACGCCCACCGACATGTGATTTTTTTATTCATTTCTCTTTCTAAACCATTCAAAGCTGTTACATCACAGACCATCTCTCGCTAGATTAAACAAGCCTTAAAAGAATGCGGCGTTAACACGGCAATGTTTTCTGCGCATAGCACTAGACACGCTTCGACGTCGCGTGCCGCGGAAAGGGGCGTAGCCCTTGATTTAATTAAGCGCGCAGCAGGCTGGACTGGTGAGTCACAAGTTTTTGCCAAATTTTATAATAGGCCGATTATCAATCTAAATGATTTTAGTGAGGCAATTCTATCATAAAGGAAATAGTATTAGAAAGTAGAGAGAAGCGAGAAGCGGCAAGCTTCGTTTCATTTTTCTTTTTTCTTTTCATTCGCCTTTGCGTTTTTTTGACAATGTTAAATTTTTATTTTATAATAATACGTTATCTATAAGCTCTCTTCATTATATATAACATTTATCTTGACGGCAGACATATATACATATTAGGGTGAGTCAAAATTTTAAAAAGTTAAAAAGTCTTATGGGCCGAAGTGGAAATCGATGGAAGACCAAAAAATAAAATTTTTTTCCCTCTTGGTAAAAATCGTTTAAAGGTCATTTAGAGGTGGCTCAAAGCGGTTGAAATTTTCAATTTGGGTAATCCCATGAAGGAAGAAAACGATTGAAGTAAATTAACGTAATTTTTAAAAAAGTAATGAATTTTGATAAAATTTGTTTCTCAGGGGTTTTAGGGTTCGCTGCTTACGAATTCGCTGGCAGTTTTAAAAAATTGAAAATGGCGGATCCAATGTGGAGGACGAATTTTTAAAAATTTATAGGATTTGTTTGAAACTTGTTACTCGGGGAGTTTTCGGGGTCGCTGATTGCGAATCCGATGTCAGTTTCTGAACATTCAAAATGGCGGATGCAATATGGCGACTTTTTATAGTTATTGTATATATCTGAATGAAATTTTGT
>NW_017275019.1:309012-370957 GCF_001594065.2 Cyphomyrmex costatus | reverse complement strand
ATTTGAAAATAAAATATCAAAAAATATAATAAGATTAATAAGACATTTTTTACATTAGTGTGGCAATTACTTCTCTAAGTTGTTTAAATGTTTATTGTTTTCGATTTCCTTTATCTATGTAATTACTCAATTACTCATATTTTGATTGACATAAAATGTGCTTTAAACGTAACGAAATTAAAACGAAAGGCTGAATTAGAATCTTTTTCATCCTTATCGCACATTCGATTTTACCAGGTATTTCTGTTAAGTAAATAACTTAAGAACAAAATTTCATTCAGATATATACAATAACTATAAAAAGTCGCCATATTGCATCCGCCATTTTGAATGTTCAGAAACTGACATCGGATTCGCAATCAGCGACCCCGAAAACTCCCCGAGTAACAAGTTTCAAACGAATCCGATAAATTTTTAAAAATTCATCCTCCACATTGGATCCGTCATTTTCAATTTTTTAAAACTGCCAGCGAATTTGTAAGCAGCGAACCCTAAAACCCCTGAGAAACAAATTTTATCAAAATTCATTACTTTTTTAAAAATTACGTTAATTTACTTCAATCGTTTTCTTTCTTCATGGGATTACCCAAATTAAAAATTTCAACCGCTTTGAGCCACCTCTAAATGACCTTTAAACGATTTTTACCAAGAGGGAAAAAAATTTTATTTTTTGGTCTTCCATCGATTTCCACTTCGGCCCATGAGACTTTTTAACTTTTTAAAATTTTGACTCACCCTAATACATATATAGATATCCCCTTCGATATGTATACTTGCTTAAATATTTTAATATACATATATTGTATCTCAACAAAGATCGATCTTCTCTCCTTTATTTTTCATATTGCTGTTTTATTCTATTTTATCATATTAAGGCAATTTCTTAACCATTTTATATTATGGTAGCGTGATTTCTCAATCTTATCTTTTCTCTCCAAGTATTACTCTAGGGCAAATCACGTATATTTGAACATCTACACAGTTATATATCCATCCGGACGGGACATTTCGGGGCATAATTGTTAGATTGAACGAACTTACCCAAGTGTGAATAAAAGCTAAGGAATCTACCGGAAAAGGTTGACTTTCGATATCCGTCAAAATTGTTAGATTGAACGCACTTACCCAAGTGAAGTACGATCCTAATTATGCCCCTTGTCTCGTCCGGATGGAGCCTCCCTCCCTCATTTTTTCAACTATTCCCTCCCCATATTAGTCGTGATTTGCCATTTTTTCATTTGAACTAATGAAGCTGAGGGCGCGCGCTGCGAACGCCAGGGGGGAGGTACGGATAGCGCGCTCCACTACTTTTCAAATTTTAGCAGTGCTATTTGAACTTTCTGGACGCGTGCAGGGGCACGACTACACAGTTATATATCCATCCGGACGAGACAAGGGGCATAATTAGGATCGAACTTCACTTGGGTAAGTGCGTTCAATCTAACAATTTTGACGGATATCGAAAGTCAACCTTTTCCGGTAGATTCCTTAGCTTTTATTCACACCATTCTTTGTGCCATAAAAGAGGTGTTATCTATAGTGTTGTCGATAAAATAGTACGTTTATGCCACCCCATGTTTCAGCAAAACAATTTGATTGAAGCTATACAAATTTTCTTAAATAACGGATACTCTTTAAATTTTATTTTTTCAACTATTCATAATAGAATCAAGTTTCATATTAATAACTATAGAACGTCTAACAATAATTATAAGTCTAATAAATTTTTTGCAATTCCATATGTAGATTCAGTATCACAAAAATTCACACCTATAGCTAACGTCTGTAATAGTAAATTAGCCTTTATTATTCCTAATACCTTAAAAAATTACATGAAAAGAGGAAAAGATCAATTAGAATATTTACAAAATCAAAATGTGGTGTATAAAATATCGTGTAACGATTGTGATATAAGTTATGTTGGTCAAACAAAGAGACAACTAAAAACCAGATTAAATGAACATATCACATTATAAATAAAAAATCAAAATCTCCATCTATAATTACGAGCCACCGTATAGAAAAAAATTATAAATTTAACTGGGATAAAGTGGATATTCTAGACCCTATTGAACCCTTTTATAGTAAAAGGCTGATTTCTGAAATGGTACATATTAAAAAACAAAAGAATGGGATTAACAAACAAAATGACACGGAATCTTTGCCGGAAATATATTCCAATATTATACTTTCCTTTTCTCCTTCTTAATACACGGTATCCTTGTCCCTGTTCTTTCGATTATCTGTCTTAAGTATATGTTTTCCTTTCCTGACATTATACAATTGGAAGTCGCCGGAATCACATACGATAAGTGGCAGATTTGCTCATTTTAGTAATATTAAATATGAACTGGAATCACGCCTTCTCGATTTTTATGCTTAAGAGGATGCTGGAGTGTCCTGTTTTACCCAAAATTTTCGCATTTTTAATTGCCTTTATGGATCGAAAATTCCTTCTCCACAATTAAAGTATCGACAATAACATAGTCCGCTTCATTCATTTTAATATGGAAAACAAAAAAAAATTAAAAACTTACAGTTTTGTTATCGGCTTCTGTAGTCGACTCGCCACATATATGTGCTGCATATCAGGGAATGGAAGTAACTCGTTACTTGTAACGAAGTTACAGTTACAAGTTACTTTTTTGGTAACTTTACTGGTAACTGCGTTACTTTCTTTTTTTGGTAACTGTAACGGTAACGAGTTACATTTTTTGGGTAACGGTAACGAAATTTACAGTTACTTTCGTCGTTACTTTGCACACGATTGAACACGGTTCGATTGGATACATGCTATTTATAGCGCTTATCAATAAGACTTGAAAGCCCTTAGACATTCGGCTGTCATGATTCAGTAATTATTTTACACTTCTATCTTCTATATAATACATAGGACATACAAATATTTCAGTTTGCTGCATATTTTACAGATTTTAGAATTACAAAATTGTGTTTAAAAGAAATTAAAAGATAAATTAAATAATAGTAAAATGAGAAGGGCTACGAACCCAAAAGCGAAACAGTTTAAAAGACGATGACAATAAGTGTCGAAACGTCGTTTGTTTTTATCTTGTTTTATCCATGTTATTGTTCTAATATATATTTATTCATTTAATTACATTGTCATCGTCGTTCTTATCGGAAATAAACTGTTTCATTTTTGGCTCGTAACCCTTCTCATTTTACTTTTATTTAATTTATTATTTGAGCCATTCTACATTGTTTTTTTTTTTAATAAAATTATATATTTGTCAGTATTACAAATAAAAAAAAAATGCAAAAGTACATTTTTAAATTGATTTTAAAAAAGTAACGGAAAAGTAACGAAAAGTTATTTTTCAAGTAACGGTAACTGTAACGAGTTACTATTAAAAAGCGATAACTGTAACTGTAACTAGTTACATTTTTTACTCGGTAACGAGTAACTGTAACTAGTTACTTTTAAAAAGTAACTTTCCATTCCCTGCTGCATATAATAATTTCAGGTCTTGCACATTAAAAAACGGTATCAATCGGACAACAGGAATCCTCAAGGAACAATACTATACTTGGAGAAACGAGCTAGGTGCTTTAGTATAAGAGCACGAAGTCTCCAAAAATTTCGTTGATGTGCTACGAGTGAAATTGACGTGAAATTGCCTACATAACCTTACATTCAAAAGATATATAGGATATAGTAGAACAAAAAATGTACATAACGTTTTACTTAATGGCTTATTTAATATTCGTAATGTTTTACTTAATGTATGTAAATACTTTCATGATGTATGTAATATTTTAATTCCAATTAAAATATTACATACATCATGAAAATGTCCTGTTTTATCGACATCAATTAAGTTCGGCCGTCTCTCGCCTTAAGGTACAAATTATATACTTTTTATTTTACATTCAGATCAGAATTCATTTTCATTTTATTCGAATTGTTAATGACTCTTTACAGATATATTGCTATCTATTGTTCTCTTATATGGAGTTTGAATGTTTACTAATTTGACTATTAAATAAGAACTTCCAAATTTATTTGACTATTCCAATACATTCAATTACAATATTTAATTAAATGAAGACTGCGTTAATTATTAAAATAAATTTTTTTCTGTAGACATGCGTTTTTTAAAATATTTTTGTGAACATTGATAATAACCCGATCGGTATCGAAACGTCTGTTGATAACTATTTTTATTATTTTGTAATGTTTATTAATGTAAATTAAAGTGTTATTGTTTTAAATGTCAACATTTGGCTTTTGGCCCTTCGTTTATTTCTTATTATTTGCCAAATAATTTGATATCAACAGCCAACATCAAGTTAAATCCTTATTATTTAAAACTAATAATAAAAGAGGGCGTTGAACCACATTTGCTTAATTATATTAGTGGAAATAACATGTTAACTTATTAATTTAATAATATTAAAATACAAAAGTTTCATTTTATTTATTATTATTATCACCAAATCTAGCGGATCTTGTTCAAGATTTAGAGAATAATGTTCTTTCTAACATTAACATAAACGTTCCATTGTATTTTCGATAAGTAGATGATGTTTTACTCGCCTGAAAATCAGATTTTTTTCAATACTTGAATCATTTAGTTCCTACCATGACAAAATAAATTTTACAATTGAACATAAAGAGGATAGTTCTGTGGATTTTCTGAACGTTATGATTAACATATGTCTGTTAAGCACATAAAAAGCACCCCCCCCCACAAAAAATCAAAACGGCATCTATGCCAGAATTAAGTGTTATTTATTTGCTAATTATGTACCCTAATGCCAATTTTTGTGCCCGAACGGTTGTAACAATGCCCCCTAAAATGCATCGTTCCTACGTGGTGCCAACGGAAGTAAGGGCAAGGCGCCTGTACATATGCATATTAAAATTAATTCACAGGGACAGCAGCCGCCGAAATCGCCAGTCTCGCTGGAAAATGCCGACCGTCGTCGAGGACCGCCGATCGGAAATCTTCTCTCCCACGAGAAGCCGATCGGTGGAAAATATCGAGACCGACCGGAGTATTGCGAGCGAAACTGACGGTCTAGTATAAAATACCGCGACGACAACGCGCGAGGCCTTTTTCCCTCTACCAGTCCGATCCAAAACACTTTCCGAATCACTAGCTCCTAGTCAGTGCTCCGAGACCGCTTTCCGCGATCTGCTCGTTCCGACGAACCTAGGGGGTAGGGCGTACCCTGCCTCTGCCGGGCGTTCTCGGCCGCCGGACAACTGCTGCAGTTATTCCTCCGAACCTCTTTTCCTATCCCGAATATTCCCGTCCCGATAATCAGCATTCGAAAGGGGGTAGGGCGCTCTCTACCTCTGTCGGGTGTTCTCGGCCGCTGATTATCGGATTCTTTTCCTCTGCACGACCATCTTCGAAATACGCGTCGCGCCGCGAGTTTCATTTGCTGGCGTCAAGAAGACTACAACCAGGAGAATAAACTAGCGTGGTGAGGGTAGGTCAAAAAACGTCCGCAGGGGTGCGTACAGAATGAAAATTTTTCGTCCGGACAAGGGTGTCCACAGGTAATGTGACCTCACACACTTGGACGTTTTCATTCTGAACGAACAGGACGAATCTGTAGCAGTGTTACTAATGGGGCCGCGTTTCTCTCTCTCTCTTTCTCTCTCGCTCCCATGGATGCGTTTAGAATGAACCAATGAACGCCTGAACGACAACTTTTTACCCAAAAGCGTTCGATTTGACCTGATGTTTCGTCCAGACGTTTCACCCAGATCGTTCAGAATGGGTTTAGAAAAACACCCAGACTACAACTTTTCGCCGCAGTCTCGAGTGCGGCGAATTTCACCTGACATGCGCAGAGAAGCCCTATTTATGTCTACGCAACCTATAAGAACCATATGATGATATGATTTGAGGTTATTATTATGTCTCACGCCATTTTAGCACCGAGACACTTCCGTATTTAACCGTGATAAATAGAATAATATAAATTATAAAGAATAGTTTGAACTTTAATATAAAGATAATAATATAAAGAATAGTTTGATAGATAATAAATATTTGATAGATAATAATATATTTTATATAAATAGAAACTAAAAAGACAAATGAAGAGTCAAACATTAAAATTTCTTTAATCGCGTAATCAAAAGATAAAATGAAATAATATAATATGACAGGAAAGCGAAAATAAATTCGACGATATAAAAATATACATATATATAAAAAAACAAGAACAGACTTAATACAAAAATAAACAACCGTAATCATAAAATCTATAAAACTTTACATGTTTCGACTCGTGAATTGAGTCTTCCTCAGAAGTAACAGACGTGTTTGTCACATCACAGTAATTCGACTCTCGCTTGCTCTCTCGCTATATATCGCTTGCTCTCTCTCGCTACCTTCCCCTCTCTCCCCCCACTCTCTCTCACTCACTCACTCCCTTACTCTCTCCTTCACCCCCTCTCTCCCTCCCTCTCTCTCTCTCCCTCTCTCGCTTTTTCACTCTCCTTCTCGCTCTCTTGCTCGCACTCTCACTCTCTCATTTGCTCTTTCGCTCGCTCCCTCGCTCTCTTACTCGCGCTTACGCTCTCTCGCTCGCTCTCTCAACCTCTCGTTATCTCTCTCGCTTTTTTGCTCTCCTCGCAATCTCGCTCTCTCAATTGCACTAACTCTCATATGGATTCATTATCGCTCTCTCGCTCGCTCGCTTTTTTCACTCTCTTTCTCGCTCTCTCGCCCTCTCATTAACACACACGCTCTCTTGCTCGCACTCTCACTCTCTCGTTCGCTCCCTCGCTCTCTTACTCGCACTTACGCCCTCTCGAACGCTCTCTCAAGCTCTCGTTATCTCTCTCACTTTTTCACTCTCCTTCTAGCAATCTCGCTCTCTTAATTGCACTAACGCTCTCTTGCTCACTCTCTCACTCTCTCGTTTGCACTCACACTCTCTTACACGCACTTACGCTCTCTCGCACGTTCTCTCAAGCTCAAATTTACTTGCGAAATACTTTTCCTCTCACGGATTTACAATAGGGCCGATATATATGCTCGCTAAAAACGGCGCATAAACGACTGATGAATTGCGTGTGCATATTGCTAATACATCACTTTTTTTATACCTTTTCTTTTTAGCCATTATGCACATTTCACACTATTCTCTCTCATCTGTTGAAATGTAAGCTGTTCTCCCGTCTTCGCATTCACCTGCGAGTCGTATTATTGTTAATTAATATATTACATTTATAATATTTAGTAATATTTTACTTTCACGCTGTTTATACAATATTAACCAACATTTCTGCTATCTATCCATGTAGTATAAAGTAATTTTTGTTGTTTGAAAGCGTTACCTGTCCGATAAAATTTGGATTGGATTTAAATGCTTGGATCTAAATTCAAATCTCCGACGTTTTCTTGAGGATTCGAATCTTCCTCGCTAAATAATTGTGCTTTTATTTTTGTGGATGCAACGTATATACCATTATTCCACATAAAAAACTGAAAAAATTCACCTTTTCGTTTTTCTTTGTTATCTCACTGGGGATGTCACATTTCGTTGCAATGTGTCCAAACTGGTTGCACTTAAAGCATTTCGGTCCTTCGTCTTCATGTGGACAATCACGAGCTACATGCTCAATAGATCCACAGCTAAAGCATCTTGTCTCCTTTCGTTCTTTTTGGTCAGTTTTCTTTTCACTTTTATCTGCGTTTTTCCCTTTAGCGACTTTAGATTGCTCCTTTCGTGATTTCTTGTCTGATTTTTCCTTCATTCGATCAAAGTATTCCAAATTTTTCCTCACCTGTGATAGAGTATCGGCTCCATAGAGGATGCTCTTATTGCTCTCCTCGTCAGGTACTCCATCAATAATATATTGAATAAGTGCTTCTTTTTCTATGTCGCCTTGATTCGCTATCGCCTGCATCGCGTACATATATTGTTGCGGTGTCTCATTTGGCTGTCTCTTTCGCTTAATCAGTTGTGCATGTACTATAGCGTTGTTATACTTTGTTTCGAATTCACTCAACAGACGCTTCTTCATCAATCTCCAGATAGTTATTCCTTTCTGTAGCGCCGTAAACTGTTTTGTTGAGCCTCGCAGCAATTTTTTCGAGGAGACGATCTTTTGTGTTATCCCACTGCAGCTGTTCACTCATGTCTTCAAATTGGTCTACCCACCGTTCAACTTTTATTTGATTATCTCCCGAGAAATGACTAACACTTCCTTTGATATTTTTTATCGTTATCACATTCGCAGTTCTTTGTGGCATCGCCTGGTCATCTTTGGCTGGTCGTCTTCGTCTGTTGTTTGTGCTTTGTCTCTCCCACCTTTTACATGTTCTGATTAATCCTTTATCTTCGTCTGATTCTTCTTGATCGTCTTCGTCTCCTTTATCATTGTCTGAATCTTATGCTTCTGTATTCTGAATAATCGTATCGTCCTCAGCATCGTTGTTGCTTTCTTCGCGTGCATGCTCATAGTTTTTCGACCGCTGTTATAAATCCGCCTTATTTCCCGTGATCGGTAATTTCAACTCACGCAACTGCTTTTTGAGTTCTTCTATAGTAACCTTCTTTACCGGTGAAGAAGTCACGCACCTTGGTTTCGCGCAACTTCCGATGCTTTTCGCGTCTTCTTCACCAGATGTTCCCGCCTCGCTTTGCAGCTCCTTTGATCGACCATCTTTATTCATCTTTATTCTCCAACTGCTATCTTGATCGATTATCCTTGATCGATACCTGTCTTAACTTTTTGTTTCCGGTTTAACGACCGTGAGCTATCTTCTTCGACACGTTTCTCAATTTCAACTTCTTGTTGTCCTGCGACGCGGTTGGCGTGCGCATTTGTGACCTGTGTGTACACTGGTAATATGGCGGTTTTCACGACGTGAACAACGTGGTAACTGTAACGACTTGAACGACTGGACGACTTGAACGACTGGATGACTTGAACGACTTGACGGTTTGAACACACGACGAACACAGCGACTTGATCATCTGAACGACTTAAACGACTTTCACTTTCACGCCTTGTTAACTCTGGTGTCGCGTATCAAGGCACGATTACACGATTTTTCACTCTTCGTTTTCACGACTTCTCACTTTCGTATTCACCACTTCTGTTATTCGTGTTCTCGCGATTCCAGCTGATCCTCCAATTATGCAGGGAATGGAAGTAACTCGTTACTTGTAACGAAGTTACAATTACAAGTTACTTTTTTGGTAACTTTACTGGTAACTGCGTTACTTTCTTTTTTTGGTAACTGTAACGGTAACGAGTTATATTTTTTGGGTAACGGTAACGAAATTTACAGTTACTTTTGTCGTTACTTTGCACACGATTGAACACGCTTCGATTGGATACATGCTATTTATAGCGCTTATCAATAAGAATTGAAAGCCTTTAGACATTCGGCTGTCATGATTCAGTAATTATTTTACACTTCTATCTTCTATGTAATACATAAGACATACAAATATTTCAGTTTGCTGCATATTTTACAGGTTTTAGAATTACAAAATTGTGTTTAAAAAAAATTAAAAAATAAATTAAATAATAGTAAAATGAGAAGGGCTACGAACCCAAAAGCGAAACAGTTTAAAATACGATGACAATAAGTGTCGAAACGTCGTTTGCTTTTATCTTGTTTTATTCATGTTATTGTTCTAATATATATTTATACATTTAATTACATTGTCATCGTCGTTCTTATCGGAAATAGACTGTTTCATTTTTGGCTCGTAACCCTTCTCATTTTACTTTTATTTAATTTATTATTTGAGCCATTCTACATTGTTTTTTTTTTCAAATAAAATTATATATTTGTCAGTATTACATATAAAAAAAAATGCAAAAGTACATTTTTAAATTGATTTTAAAAAAGTAACGGAAAAGTAACGAAAAGTTATTTTTCAAGTAACGGTAACTGTAACGAGTTACTTTTAAAAAGCGATAACTGTAACTGTAACTAGTTACATTTTTTACTCGGTAACGAGTAACTGTAACTAGTTACTTTTAAAAAGTAACTTTCCATTCCCTGCAATTATGTAGGGTTTTTTTGTAAATGCCTGTTATTAAAAGTATAAAATAATACACAAACAACATCTGTCTAACTCGTCACGGTTTTGACTCTCTTGCTTCTCTCTGCCATGATATAAATACAAGGGTATGTTCGTCCGGTGGTACACCAGGAATTGGAGTGGTGGGGGAACTTACATGTTGACGTCATCACCTCGGCTGTTTCCGGAGCGGTTCGTGTAGGTTCGGCTTCTTGAAACAGGGCCGCTATTTATCCAGTCTAACAGCTGATGCATCGTTTTCGATAGCGTTGTCGTACGTGCATCAGTGATAAGAAGAATTATCGAAAATGAGCTGTGCAGTAAAAGGATGTAAGAATTATAACCGGAAAACGAGAAATATGCCAGGAAGAAAAGTTCAATACTTCTCTTTCTCGAAGGATAATGCAATAATTTTGAAGTGGCTGGAAGTTTGCAGGAAACAAGACCTCTCCGTTGCCAGTACATTCCCGTTGTTCTTCGTTTTTTCCATTGTATTTCTTTTATTGAAACCATAAGTTAGTCTTATTTCTGACTGCCTATTTAAATTTCCTTCGTTTTGATGACGTCTTCTTGTATAGACTTCTTATTGATCACTCCTTTGTCACGTGATTCCTAGATGCGCAATAACATACCCTTGTATTTATTGTGACCGTACTTGTGAGAGACGGCACAACTTCGTCACATCATCCGTTGCTCTAGTTATGCGATAGCTCAAAAAGATTGACAGAAATAATTCAATTAGCAAAAGTGCGGTTTTTCCTTAATTTTATGTACTGCGATAGTCGACAGTCGTATAAATCGTTGGGCGCCAGGCACGAGAGAGCGTGCCACTCCTCGCACTAATTTTTAAGATGAATCGCTCGGACAAAGAAATTACAGAGCAACGGAATTAGCGATGGACGAGATCGGTTAGCTCAGCCAACGGAAGAGGGGGTGGTTCGCAGTAAGCGGGAAAAATTTTGGAGAACGAGGTGGAGGCAGGCGAAATAATTAGACAGAAATTAATACTAATAATAACAAAGAATTTCCAGTATAAATATAATTTAAATGGTCGGGGCAATACATGAGTCGAAGTACAATAGTTTACAGAACCGCACGGTCACGCGTCGACGACAAATTTACTTTATTACAGAGAAGAACAATGGTGAGATCGTCGACAGCGGTACTTCGGAATGATTTGACTCTAAGAACTTCTAGAAAATCGTCAGGTTAATACAGTAATGAAACAAAAGATATGCAAACCGACAGCCGAATGCTGAACGGCGGTAACGCGGCTCAACTCTAATCTTAAACAAACCGGAATCTCAACAAATATTACGAACGGTTTGACTAGGCAGTGACGGGCGAGCAATAACGACAACCCTGAGCTCATAAATTCCTACGCTCGAGCGGACGGCACGTGCTAGCCGGCAAAGACAATGGCGTTACAATCGGCCGATACGACATCGGCCAAATCAAATTCGCGTAAATTCTTACGCAGGATCCGCTCAAGACGCTCACAAAATATCGCGCGATCGGCGGCTTTACAAGAAGAATATCGGATAACGCTCGCCTCACCACGATACTCCTCCTCAGCTGCTTCTCCAAAACCTCTCGATAGCCTGGTATAGATGCCCTCACGTAAAGAAAATTCCAGAGACTTCGAGTAAACGGGATGAGACTTCGACGAGATCCTGAGTCCTGTCCTAAGGTCCGTCACTGCACAAGTGCCGATTGGAAGTTTCTGCGGATCCACGCAGACCGTTAGGCCCCTCTCTTATCGGGCCGCTTCTTGCTCTAATTGGCTCCTCGCGACCGCGTGACCCTGCGACGAATCCCGCGGGTCCTTGCGTGTCGCGTATCCTTAAATGCTGTGGCGAGTATTTCCAAAAGACGGAAAATGCTTCCTGGTCGCTCGGCGATCTTCCAGCGATCGTTGTGGGAGGCAGCGCTTCGGCGGATGTCCTGCCGGCGAGTTCGTTCCCAGCTGACGTCTCTCTCCGAGGCGTCTGCAATGAGGGTGCAATAACCACCAAATAATAGCGACATTAGTAATAGATATAAAATGATACGACCTGCGTGTACCGCGCTTCCCGCGAACCTCAGCCAAATTCTCCATACAGCATTATCTTCTTCGTATGAGGCGTCTTCGCTCTTCTAGCGATAGATGAAGCGGCCAAATACACAAATACAGCGCAGCCACCGGCTCTGATCGTGAATCGATAGTAAAATCCGAACTCAGAATCGTCTTAAAAATAGCTGAAACTTAACTAAATAGCGACAAAGAAAACAAGAAAAATAATAATTGCGGAATACGATAATCGCAACAATTAATACAAAATAAATAATAATGTCGCACTTTCGCTTGTGCGCTCACTCGTTGACCCTGAAGGACCCAGGATCTCGTCTTATGTTACTGTTAAAAGTGACTGACAAAATGTCACGTCACATTATATAATACTCTGCTTTTTTTTCCGCTGGCGCTTGGCGCTCCCGTAATCAGGGACGTGCTAAGGCCCCGCGCCCGCATATATATATACACAGTAAAAAAATTTGCGTATTTATGTTGAAAACGGTCCACTCACTGTCTGTGTTAACAGTTTGTGTTGAATTTTTTAATATATCGAGTGTTATTTTAACATAATGTGATTATGTTGTTTAAAAATATTGTGTGAAATTGATATTCAACGTTTCTTAGTGTCAAAATGACACAATTTAAGGTAAATATCCCAGTTTGTGACCATGATCCTGTTTGTGACCACTCTAACACTTTTATGTAATTAATCAGAAATTTCAAGTAATTTATCTCTGAAAACAATATTTATTACGTTTTTCAATTAATAATCTATCGTTTTGATATGTGATGTAGTGATATTTGGTTAACAGATAACTCATGAAAATGTGAAATAAGGTGCCCGTATCGTCATTAAGTGCAGATCGAGCACGTTGTTGTCGCCACGTTGGTAGAGATGGCGTTTGTCACGGCAAAGTCATAACTGTGTCATATTGTCGTAGACAAACGTTCATAAACAGTTTTTGTGATAAAGTTTTAGTGAACAAGTCAATAAATATTGTGCTATATGTGAATTCTGAAAAAGGTTGGTAATTTTGAGTATATAAGTGAATATGACAAATCGGTTCAATAAAACACGCATGTTTCTATCTGTGATTGTCTCAAGAGAACTAGCTATAACATTAAATTTCGCTGCTTTTTTCAAAAAGATAACAATTAATACTCATCTCCATATGTTTCTAAACACGTATGAGTTACATTTTGGACGAATAAACGGAAATATTCGATGTATGCTCGAAGGAAAATTTTGGTGACAATGCTATCACTTTTGGCTAGGTCACTTACAATGGACATCGTGTGTATTGCATCATGTGCGTCGGTCACTAAGTGATACATGGTGATACATTCGATCCAATGCACCAGTCACTAACCGTGGAGTCACAAATAGGGCAAAATTAAAATCAAGCGGTCACTAATGTCTACATTTACATAGTTTGCTATTTATTTTTTTATATTTATTAGATTATTTACAACCCCAGTAAAGCATGTTTTTCGATACAAAAATGATTAATCTTGAGTTCGGTATAATTGATTCCTGATTTTAATCACTCTAGAGTATTTTTCGTTCGTATTAACTCATGCGATTTTCTTATAAGGTCACAAACTGGGACATTTACCTTACGTCTTCAATATTCATATGCAGGTTTTTTTTTAGTATGTTGAATCAAATTGAGTAATAAATCGTTACGGTTATTTAAAAATCAACTATAACCATGGAATAGAAAGAGAATGAAAGAGTTCAAGTAATGAAAACATACGGTTATATGTCATATAGATTCAAAATACAACTTTTTTAATGATTACCGTGTAACTCAAAATAATTATAAAATTAGAATAAATATTCTAAACAATAGTACATAAACTCCAGAAATACTAAAAGAAACTAAGAACTCACAGTGTACTTATTACTCCGACTCAGAAGAATAATTCATTTCATTTTGCTACGGCAATTGAAAAAAAAGAAGCAGAAAGGAAAGGAATGCAACGAATAATACACATTCGATGCGAATATCACGCTGATAGCACGAATGTGTATTGTGAAGGACAACACTCATGCGCGTTAAAGCCTTTTTCTCTCTTTCTCTCTTATAATTCGCTGATTATTCAAATATAAATTTAATGATTTTCTAACATTTTCCGCCTGTCTTTGTTAACTGTTTAACAAATTTATTAAAGAGTTTCATTGAAGATAGAAAGGGGACAGAATTTAACTACTGGTCTTTTGAAAGTTGCCATTTGAGTTCGTACTGTTACTACTCTGATTAAACCGTCCGATCCCAGATGGGTATGAATGAAGCGTCCGAGAGGCCACTTTGTTGGAGGATATCTCTGATCTATGACAAGGACCAGTGTGCCTTCTTTGATACTCTGAGTTGTGTCTTACCATTTATATATTGAATGATATCGTTGGAGACATTCTTTATACCATCTTGTCCAAAAGCTGTTGATCATTTGACGCAATAATTCCCATCTGGATGAGTGGGGAATTCGTTTATATTCTAAGCTAGGTTCTGGAAGAAGAGTCGGTGAACATCCTATTAGAAAATGACCAGGAGTCAAAGCATTGAGATCTTCAGGATCTTCACTGAGTGGAATTAGAGGTCGGAAATTTAGCACTGCTTCAATTTGGACGAGAAGAGTAATTCTTAATTCTTTATAAGTGAGCAGAGATTCGCCAATCACTCGATGTAGATGATATTTTACGGATTTAAAATACAAAGAATAAAAAGGCTAATGAGAGTAAACTCGCTGTTATCAATGCGAAATCACAAAAAACAATATATATTCTCGTTAACAATCAAAAAATGTCATATATAAAATACTATACGTTTCGGCCTAACATCCGGGCCATCTTCAGTAGTAAATTCAAATAAAGATTGTCGTTTGCACATGACCTACCAACCATGTGGATTTGATTGTTTGATGTTGAGAGTGACCACTTTTCTACAGATCCATGTCTTTATTTGAATTTACTACTGAAGATGGCCCGGATGTTAGGCCGAAACGTATAGTATTTTATATATGACATTTTTTGATTGTTAACGAGAATATATATTGTTTTTTGTGATTTCGCATTGATAACAGCGAGTTTACTCTCATTAGCCTTTTTATTCTTTGTATTTGAAATTTTCGAGAGTCGATTTTTATATTTAATTTACGGATTTAACTCCGGCCTCCTAATTTCCTCCGAAGTGAGAGGTAGAGGGTGGATTAAATTTCCATTGGTACCATCTTTTGCAAGTAATGAAGCTAGTTGATGAGATTCTGCGGTAGCTTTAGAAAGAAGTCGTTGAAGTTCAATGTCAGCTCCTTTGAAATTTGTTCCACAGTCGCTCATTAAGATTGAACAGATTCGCGACCTGTAAATCTTTTGTAAGCGGCAATAAAGGCATGAGCTGTATAATCAGTGACTAGTTCTATATGAACGGCTGAAGTAGACATGTATACGAATAATGCAATGTATGCCTTATAAGTTCAAGCATTTCGTCCTCGCCATGTTTTGACAATGGCTGCGTTCAGCAGAGAAAACAGCTTTGCAACTGTTGTAAAATTCTTTAATATGATTGGTCTTGCCCTTATTTCCTTATTACATCTAAATGTATAAGCCAATCATATTCAAGAATTTTACAACAGTTGCAAAGCTGCTTTTTCTGCTGAACGTAGCCAATTATCGGTCCTGCATAATCTACTCCTGAATTAAGAAATGGCCGAGATGGAGTTAGCCTTTCTTTAGGTAATTGTCCCATAAGTTGTTGAGCTCTTTTCTTATGAAATCTAGTGCACTTGACGCATTGATAAATATATTTACGACCTGGAATACAACCTCCTAGAATCCAGAATTCCTTTCTAATGTAGCTCAGTGTGAGTTGGGTTCCGCCATGTAGAGAGCGTTGATGTACATTTGCTATAACTAGAGAAGTTAATGGTGAAGCTTTAGATAGAATTATAGGATGTTTGGCGCTATCTGGAAGGAGAGATAAATGAAGACATCCTCCGACTCTCAATATTCCGTTACTGTCTACGAAAGGAACAAGACATTTAAAGGAATGCGAATGTGGTAGACTTCTTCTTTCTGAAATGATTTTAAGTCCTGTTTGAAAATATGCACTTTGTATATTTTTTACCAGAAAAACTTTGCCTTTTGTAAGTCATTTGGGTTTAAAGAATGAAGTGAAAAAGTAGAAGGCTTTTTAAGAAATTTACTGATAGCTCGTTGACAAGTAGCTGTAATGCGAAGTAAACGATCTAGTTCAGAGTATCTTATTGTTAATATAAGATCACACACACACGCACGCACGCACGCACGCACGCACAACATTTTATTGGTTCTATGTTAACTGTAGCTAAAAGTGTTTTCTTCTCTTCTAAAAATTCCGTTGATGTAGTTGAAGGAGATTGTTGGGGCCTTTGATTTGTTGGTAGAGATAACCAAGATGAACCTTCCCACCAATAAACTAGTTTGGAAAGTTGTTTTAGAGATATACCTCGAGTAGCAAGATCCGCTGGATTTTCATGTCATGGGACTAATTTCCATATTGCTTGTGGTAAGAATTGTTGTATGAAAGCTACACGATTGTTTACGAAATCCTTCCATTGCGACGGGTGGTTGGTAATCTACGCATATGCAACCAACGAATCAGTCCATAAGTATATCGGAATTGAAAGGCGATTTATACCCTTTAAAACGTGTTTAATCAATTTGACAAGAAGCGTAGCTTCTGTTAGCTCTAATCTTGGTATAGTTAGTCGCTTAAGAAGTGCCACTTTACTTTTGGCGCAAACTATTTGAGTGTAGATTTCACCCGTATAAGATATAAAACAAGCGTATACTACAGCAGTTAATGCTCTATTCGAAGCGTCTGCAAATCCGTGGATTTTAAATGATTCAGAAGAACAACCAAGCCATCGAGGAAATGAAACTACATGCAATTCTTGAAAGTTTTGAACGAATGCATGCCATTTATTAGTAATATTAAGGGGGATTGGATGGTCTAGCTTCATTGCCTATAATTTCTGCATGATAATCTTAGCAGTAATAAGAATAGGTGCTATAAATCCTACTGGATCGAAAATTTTAGCAATTGTGGATATGAGTCGTTTTGCGATAGTTTCAAAGGCGGAAATTTGAGGAGAAAAAAGGAATAAGTCAGTAGAAGGTTGCCAGAATAGGCCAAGTGAATGAACAATTAATTCATCCCTAATTACTAGAACAATTAGTTGCCCATTTGTGTAAGCGGAAGCCGCCCGCCATGCAAAGTTTATTTACTTGTTGTACGATGATTTGAGCTTCCTCTATAGAGTCAGCACCACCAAAAATATCATCGTCATATCTACCCTTTGTTAGAGTGGAAATAGCTACTGGAAACTTATGTCCTTCATCCTGAATCAATTGTATTATAGTTCGAAGTGCTAAGAATAGGACACACACTAGGCCATAAGTTACAGTTGTAAGATAGTAATCTCGAATTTGATTTGAAATGTCTGTCCATAAAATTCGTTGAAAATCCTAATGTTCTGGGTGTACTTTGATTTGCCTATACATTTTTTCGACATCCGATGTAAAAACGTAACTGAATTGACGAAACCAAAGAAATACGTCGAATAATTCGGTTTGTAAATTAGGACCGGTGTGAAGTATATCGTTCAATGAAAGTCCAGAATCAGTTTTACTTGAACCATTGAAAACTACTCTAAGTTTAGTAGTTACACTTGTATCTCTCCAAACTCCATGATGCGTTAGATAGTAATTGATATTTAACTCAAGTTGAGGATGTGGAATTAACGACATGTGCTCTAACTCCTTGTCTTCTGTTAGAAATTTTGAATAAATTTGTGCATATTTTGTGTCAGTGTTAAAACGCAAGGCCTTTGGTTTTGAATTTCCTAGATTTTCAGGTGAAAGTTTGAATGGTAATTTAACGATGTATCGACCAAGGGGGTCTCTTGAAAAAGTTGTTTGGAAATGCGTTTTGCATTCTTGTTCCTCGACGGAAAATAAACTGCTGTTGGTTGTTAGAATTTCTTCCAATTCCTAAAACTTATGCATTATGAAATTAAGATCTTTATTGTATGAAATGTGATAAATTTGAGATTCTGAAGTAAATACTTTCGATAGTTCTCGTGGGAACTGAAATGATCTAGCCGAAAATTGTGCGTTGTGCGATAGGAGCGTTAAGTTTCCCCTTAATAATTTCTTGTTCGATAATTTGACTGTAGATTTCGGCTCCTAGTATTACAATAGGTAATACTAAATAGTAAATAGTATTACCTAGGAAGTACAATCAACTTTTCTTAGTGGAACAGAAGTCGTTAGCTTGTTTAGAATATGTGCTGTTACAGGAATTTTTACATTTGACTTGAAATGAGGTTGTAAATAGAGAGATATCATGCCTTTACTTTTATTTAAATTTTGAGCCAACTCCAATAAGAGGAATAGATGTTTGACATCGTGATACTTTAAGTTGTTGGACTAGTCTTTCCGAAATCAATGATATTTCTGAACCTTGGTCAATTAATACACAAGCTTGGGACGAATTTCTATTTGATAAAAGTACTAATATCCGAGTAGTAGTAATGCTTGACCAGAAGCAATGTTATGGACTGTGGCGTGATTTACAGGTTTTGTGTCAGTTGTGGAGGTAGAAGGTATTGAATTTTCCATTTGCGCGCTATGAGAATCATTTTTAGTAGATACTAATTGGTTAGAATATATGGGATTGTGATGTGTACGACCACATTTCTGGCATCTTTTCGTAACTCGACATGAAGAGACTTTATGATTGCCTAAACAATTATAGCACAGCTTGAATTTATTTATGAGATTGAGTTTCTGCTGAATTGTTTTTGAGTGAAATTGTGGATATAAGGCAATATAATGATGTGAAGAACAAATGGCGCAAGTATATTCCTTTTTGGCGTTTGAAATTCCAGTTTTACTTTAAAAATGAGTTTTAGCATTATTGGAGTTAGAATGAGAAGGATTCCTTCCTGATCGTGTTTTTTCAAAAGAAAGCAATCGAGTCATTAGAAATTTGCTAAATTGTTTCTACGTCGGTGGATCTCTTGAGGAACCTAAATGTTGTTCCCAAGCTTTTACTGAATCTGCATCTAGACGTTGAACAGCGATGAAAACAAAGATATCATCCCATGTAGCTACGGGGCGTTGAAGTGTTTCAAGAGATCGATATATCTGGGTGATGCTCGTATACAACTGCTCTAGTTCTGTAGCGGATTTTTTTGTTATTCGTTTAAGATTAAATAACGATTGTAAAGAGGAATTGGTTACCAGACGTTTATTTTCATAGAATGAGATTAAAACATTCCAAGCCTTTTGAAAATTCTCACAAGTGTTGTATTTTTTAATAAATGAGAAGCAGAACTGATTAAGCTTGTTTTAAGATATTAAAATTTTTTAATTGCAAATAAGTAAGTAAAGGACTCTTATTCTCAAACATAAATAGAAACTAAAAAAACAAATTAAGAGTCAAACATTAAAAATGTCTTTAATCACATAGTAAAAAGATAAAATAAATTAATATAAATTAACATGAAAAACAAGACTGAATACGAAGATATAAAAATATACATAAATATGAAAAAACACGAACTTAATACAAAAATAAAAAAAGGCTTAATCATAAAATCCATAAAAACTTTACATGTTTCGACTCATGGATTGAGTCTTCTTCAGAAGTAACCAAAAGAAAACACAACATAGATAAATCATTGGTGAAAAAATGATGAATCCGACATCAAGGTAAGGAATTTATTATAAGCGATTGGTAGATCGATAATAAATCTATAAAAGAATTAAGACCTTAACTTTATATGAACAATAGGATTAATTATATATAAATGATTGACAAGGACTACAATATATAAGTTTCCAAACCTTGATAAATTTACTGTTGAAATTGGAGGTGATAGACTGGAGTTTCTAGACGTCTCTTTGATTAAGAGGGATAATAGACTAATTTTTGACTGGTTCCATAAGCCTACTTTTTCGGGTAGATTTTTGAATTTCCTATCTAACCACTCATTGTCTCAGAAGAGAGGCACAGTTTTTTCTTTAGTCGATAGAGCCTTTTTTTTTGTCGAATTTTTGTTTTTATTATAAGAATTTTAACTTCATTATTAATATTTTACTAGATAATGATTATCCCCTAAATTTCATTTTTGATACTATTAATCAACGGTTAAAATATTTGGTAAAAAATAAATTTATTGTCAATGACCAACCTACTAATACTCAAAGCAATTCAAGGTCTGTCTTTTGGCTTACTGTGCCTTTTGTTCCGTGTCATACAGAAAAATTTAAAAAATTTCATAATAATGATATCAGAGTTTCGTTTCGTAGCCCGAATAAAATGAGTAAATATGTTAAAGTTCAAAAAGATGCCCTTTCAAAAGACTCTAGAAGCAACGTGGTTTATAAAATTTCATGTAACGATTGCGATGCATCTTATGTCGGCCAAACAAGTAGACAATTGAAAACGAGAATTTCCGAACATCGTAATCATATTAAACGGAACACGACAACGCGTTCAGTGATTACTGGGCATAAGTTACAGCACGGTCATGACTTTCGATGGAATGAAGTAGAGATTCTTGATGAAGAATCTAATTACAGGAAGCGCATTGTGTCTGAAATGATTAACATTAAAAAACAGAAGAACAGTTTGAATTTGCAAACAGACACTGAAAACCTTCATGAGACATACATTCCGTTGATAAACAAAATTTGACTTTGCTGTGCTGTTTCCTTTTTAGATCATAGCTAATTTTTGTATCGTGCAGACGTGTTAATTTCTGTCTTCATGTCGTTGAAAAAGACTAACGGATTTATTATGGATTTTGAAAATCTTGACAGCCTTTTATTTGATAATTGTGTGCTGATGTATCCATTTATCATGGTTTGGAAACTTATATATTGTAGTCCTTGTCAATCATTTATATATAATTAATCCTATTGTTCATATAAAGTTAAGGTCTTTATTCTTTTATAGATTTATTATCCATCTACCAATCGCTTATAATAAATTCCTTACCTTGATGTCGGGATTCATCATTTTTTCACCAATGATTTATCTATACGATATTTTTTCTTTTGGTTACTTCTGAAGAAGACTCAATCCATGAGTCGAAACATGTAAAGTTTTTATGGATTTTATGATTAAGCCTTTTTTTATTTTTGTATTAAGTTCGTTCATGTTTTTTCATATTTATGTATATTTTTATATCTTCGTATTCAGTCTTGTTTTTCATGTTAATTTATATTAATTTATTTTATCTTTTTACTATGTGATTAAAGAAATTTTTAATGTTTGACTCTTAATTTGTCTTTTTAGTTTCTATTTATGTTTTTAATTGCAGGCAAGATAGGATTAGATAAAACTAAAGAATGAAATAGATCCTTGAATAAAAGCCAGTCAGATAAATTTCCGTTAAGGGAACCCATAAGCAAAGCTCGAACTCCTACGAAATCGTGAGATGTCGCTATTTTACAACACATCGACATATTTTTTATATACTACCACACTAATATCTCACGCAGACAGTGATGCACGCAGTCGCATTATCTGTCAATTTTGGTATCGTGAATTCATCGCGATAAAGTGTCTAAAGGCCTCTGTACACGGTCAGTAATACTGTCAGTATCAACGAATACTGACAATATTATTGACAATTATTGATTGTGTGTGGTTAATATTAATGGATTGACGTAGAATACTGACGATGATTTGGACTTAAATAAATGCTTTTTCCTTAAGATCCATGTCGCCATAGATAATAATATACGTCAAATCACATCAAACTGAAGTGAAATATTATCAATAATACCTGATCGTATAAAATTATAAAAACTAATGTATACTGTCAGTAATACTGATCAGTAATACTGACTCAGTATTATTGACCGTGTAGGGAGGCCTTAAGTCTAATTCTAAGCATTCGACGCTGTATCTTCATGCAAACGTGGACTACTATTTCTTAAGTATAGACTGCGCAGCTTTTATATAAAATAAATGTTGTTACGACGTGCAACGACGTGACAGCTCCGGAGCGCCATATTGGACTAAAAAATGGTAAAAAAGAACTCAATTTTTATCGTTTTCAGCATAGATTCTACCTCACAGGCACGTATTAATACGTATACTTTAATTCTGTAAAAGGATTTTCAAATCTGTGAATGACAAAAAAAGTATTTACGATACAAAAATTATACGATTTAGTCGGTAATACAGGAGGCTTTAGGATCCCCTTAAATTTCGGAAGATCTATTTGTGGTAATCGTGCCTGATGAGAACATGGAATATTAACTAAAGACTGAGATGTTGGACGACTTCTAGTTAATTCCGAAGAAGTTCTTTGCTCACTATCTTATAAAGAATTCATACATTCAATAGCTTCTAGAAAACTTTCGCGTGTGGACTTCAAATAATTTTCTTTGAAATAAACGTGTTGATAAATATTCGAACGTTCTTCTTGATTTAGTTGACAGATAGAGATACTAATTGCTTCATGTGCAATAGAGAATTTTTGTCAATCTTCTTTGAGAGCTGAAATTCTTGTTTGAATTCTTGTGGAAGTTATATTATTTAAACCGACCTTTATTAAGCTTTCGTATGAATTTACGATGAAATTAGTGAGAGCGAATTGTTGCTCTAAACGATCCTTGACATGTTCAAATCTGATCTTTCAACGTTTTACTGTATCCGGCTCGAAGGACCAAAAATATTACAGAAATTTCTTCTATTATTTAATTCACTCTATTCGCGCGCGCGCATTAAACGTGATATAATTGTGAAAAGTGACTTCCATCTATAGTATTTTACGTCTTCACGGTTGTATGCCATATTTGATCCAAAATACAACCTTTTAATGATTGCCGTGTAACTCATTGTTAGAATAACTACAGAATTAGAATAAATATTCTAAACAATAATATATAAACTCGAGAAATACTAAAAGAAACTGAGAGCTCACAGTGTACTTATTACTCCGACTCAGAAGAATAAAACCCACAGCACATAGAAAAACGTAAGACCGTAAACGTAATTAGTAAGGGTATTGACCAATCATAGTTGAGAACGTAAGCGGCGGCCGCTTACTGCTACCAAATTTGTGCGCGGAATGGGGGAACCATCAAACACACTAATATTCAAGAACCTATATGAATGTATGTATTTAAAGCGATACAAAATAAGAAACGTGTGCAATTTATTCGCTCTCATGAGGGAATAATCATAAATCGGACTGCATCAGTGTTGCTAAAATAAAAATAGTGTCTCCTTCTTACAACCAAACACCCACAGCTTTTGCTCCTCATCTAGAGGATTCTGACTCTTACCATCTAACATATAATATAAAGGCGCTAAAACATAAAATAAAACATAAATTAAAAAAACAACATCCTATAGATATTTTGATGTGTGGATAGAATCCGTAAGGTGCTATGTGAGCAATACATTTAGGGTGCAGTCACATGGAGTCAGAAATAACGGAACGGAACAGTAACGGAACATTGATAGAAAAGAGATAGAACAATCCTATCTCTTTTCTATCAATGTTCCGTTCTCATTCCGTTCTGCTATTTCTTTCTCCATCGGGACGCACCCTTATAAATAGTAAAATTGTTTAAAATTTTACGGGTTCCTATTCAGATACAGCACAGATATAACAAACAATTTAAATTAGTCAATATATCAGTATATTCTCAAATCAATAAATAATTTAAGTCATAATCTTATAATCGAGTTTGGCAACTGTTATGTCGAAAAAATCACTCGGATCATTTATAACAAGACCTTCATTCAACAAAACACCATTCTTTAAATTCTTACAAATAGCAACTTTAATTAAAGGAACAAAACTCTAACTCGATATATCGGCAACTTCGAGACTCTTTTTTAAAAAACTTACATTTTTATTCTGTGTGTAGACAATCTAATTTAATAACTGACTTTACACTTATAATAGACCGTGAAATATTAATAACAAAATAAATTGTAATTGCGATATATCTCGTGCAATAATGTAATGAAGATGACCGAATCAATGGCGAAACGTTTATATATTGATATTATATGTATATCATATATACATATATTAAATTAATAAATTAACATATCCGCTAATGTAATCAAGCGAATATGGTTCAATGTCCTCTCTTATATTATTGCTTTTAATTTTATAGTCATTTATTTAAGTTATTCATGTTCGTAACCTATGCAGTACTTTTCTTATTAAATTCTACTAAATTAAAAAGTAAAACCTATGTAATACTATGGTATATCTTTACATTCATATATAATTAACCGATTAAACGAACTTACCTTAAGTGAAGTTCTATCGTAATTGTATGAAGCGCCTCCTCCGAAAGATCACCAGACGTAGTACCTGCCCTCTGTGCCGATAGCGCCACACGGTTTATAGTAACAGCAAAGTTTTTTGGGGGTATCCGGCCCGCCTTCATCTTCATTACTTCAAAGAATTGCCGTCTGCTAAATTGGGCCTATATGACGTTAGTCAGTGGGGTTTTATAGGGTGGGACTGATCTTTCGGAGGAGGCGCTTCATACAATTATGATAGAATTTCACTTAAGGTAAGTTCGTTTAATCGATTAATTGTATTCCGCGCCTCCTTCTCAGAACACCAGACATAGATGTTTAAAGGAGGACGGCAATTGAAGGTGTTGAACTGTATAGAGTTATTGTTAAGCATTATAACTGTTTTTACATAAAAAATTTTTTTATTTAAATAAATTTTTTTCATTGTTTTTAAATTAATTGTGATATAATTTTTTTAAAGAAGAATTAAATCACTTGGTTTCGAATAGGAAGATCTTCTAATAAGAATACAAAAGCATATACTTAGGTTTCATTGTATGAAGATAAAGATAGTACCACATGGGTTTTACTTTTTAATTTAGTAGAATTTAAATAATAGTACTATATGGGTTCTTAAAGATTAAAGGTACCACTTGTGTTTTACTTTTTAATTTGGTAGAATTTAACTTGGCGCCGACTGTTGATATTAAATCTTGTATACAAATGATAAATATCATTAAAATTAAGTAAGTAATAAGGTAGAATAACTTGGCGCCGACTATTGATATCAAATCTTTTATACAAATGATACATGTCATTGATTTAATTAAATAATAAGGATAATATCACGTTGGTTTTTAAAGATTAGAATTTAACTTGGCGCCTACTATTGATATCAAATCTTTTATACAAATGATACATGTCATTAGAATTAAGTAAATAAGGATAATATCACGTAGGTTTTTAAAGATGGTTCTACTAAACAGCAAATGTGATTGGTCAGTTTCACAGTCGATTAAGTAATTGACGTTGGTGAAACTGGCCCAAATGGTTTTTTGACCAGCAGCACCCACTCTTAGCGCTTTTTCTACCTTTTTTTTAAACAGGTAAGTTTATATATACATACAAATGATACATGTCATTAGAATTAAATAAGTGTAAGAATGGTACCTCTTAGATATTTAGAGATAGAATTTTTAAAGACTAGTTAATTAAACGATATATTTTATGGGAAAAATCAATATTATACGACAAGATAATGAAATAAAAGAAGGGAGGATGTGCAATGTTAGAATTTAACTTGGCGTACAAATGATACGTGTCATTAGATTTAAGAAAATAATAAGATAAAAAAACATTAGTTCCCTTCTCTTCTTCTTCAATAATACCCAACAGTTCCGAACTTACGTCTGATTTGACTAACAATAAGTCTAACTAGAACATGTACTTGAATACCTCATTATGTGTGCCAAGATTTTTTATATATAAATATATAAATTAATAAATTTCCATTTCATTATCTTTCAATAACAAAATGTATTACGTTAAAATAGACAATTTGATATAAGAATTCTATTAAAATTAATACTGATCTTTTGTGATTCATTTTTGAAATACAAGAAGCTGTTATTTCGATCTCTCACCTAGAACACTATATTTGATTCAAGATTGTGGAGCACATAAGAATTCTTTTGAAATTAATACTCATCTTTTGTGATTCATTTTTGAAATACAAGAAGCTGTTATTTCGATCTCTCACCTAGAAATTTGATTCAAGACTTTGAAGCACATGTGTGTGAGTTACAGTTTTCAATCACGTATATCTTCATAAGTCCTATACATTTTCAAAATATTATTCTAATTCATAATTAATATTGTGAGGAACGATTGTTCTGTTAATCAATTTCTTTGTAACATTAGGTATACCAAAACACTTATTACGTTTATTAGCGTATTTGATTATCAGAACAATCACGATATTAATTATTAATTAGAATAATAATTTGTAAACGCATACTTATGAAAATATACGTGATTGAAAACTTGTAAACTTACACTCTAAAATCTTAAATCAAATTTAGTGTTCTAGGTGAGAGATTAAACTATAATAGTTTTTTATATTATTATTGAAAGAAAATGAAATGGAAATGAATACGTATATAAAAAATACTATTATACATATTACCATGAAAAATGACTCATATATTATTGAAGGTGCCAGGTTCATTAAAGTAAACATACACCAACAGTTGCCAACTTTACGTCTGACTTGAATACATCATTATGTATGCTAAGGTTTTTTACCATTTCATTATCTTCCAATAATAAAGATGTATTACGTTAAAGTAGACAATATGGTAAAACAATTTAATAAGACACATAATGATAATAAGCATCTTGATGTAACTTTGACCGTGATAGGCTTTGCTTTGTGCTTCCTTCTTTTCTTGTTATTAATTTAATAAGAATTCTTTTAAAATTAATATTGATCTTTTGTGATATTCATTTTTAAAATATAAAAAACTGTTATTTTGATCACATGGAACACTATATTTGATCCAAGATTTTGGAGTACATAAGAATTCTTTTGAAATTAATACTGATCTTATGTGATTCATTTTTGAAATCTAAAAAACTGTTATTTCTATCTCTTACCTAAAACACTTTATTTGATTTAATAGTTTGGAGCACATGTGTGTGAGCTAACCAGTTTTCAATCACGTGTATCTTCATAAGTATACATTTACAAATTATTATTATAATTAGTAACTAATATTGTGAGGATACATTATTACCATGAAAAATGACTCATATACTATTGAAGATGCCAGTTCAAAGTAAACATACATAAAGTGTATATTCTTTTGTTGCATATATACGCGAAATAATAATGATTTAACATTATTATTATAAACACCTAGTGTGCATGTGTTGTTAAATCATTATTACGTATATATGCAACAAAAGGATATACATTTTATGAATGTTCATTTTGAACTAGCACCTTCAATGATATATCAGTTTGTTTTCTAACGTCGAAAATGTCGGATGCATTGCATTACCTTCAGAATTTAATGTACTTTTATTATTGTAATGTACTACTGCTGTTCCGTATTCGGGGTGAATAACTTAATACGCACACACCGTCTTTTCGTATAATAGTTTTGATAGTGTAAGATATCAGTCAAGAACTACGCTACGCTACCGGTCGGGCTGTGTGGCTCCGCGGCAAGGCGGTGGCTTTGTGTTACGAACTATACGAGGTCCTCGGTTCGAGTCCCGGCATCGCGTCGAGCGTCCGACTTATTTTTCTCGGCCTAGCTTACAATAGTTTATTAAAGTCAAACGTATTTATATTCAATTTACAACGTCGAATGTCTATCGCACTGTACCTCGGCTCGCTTAGGGGAACTAGCCCTTGCTCGTTTAAAGGAACTCGCCCTTGCTCGTTTAATTGTCCACCAGTTCGCGACTAGCTGAAGCTTTTAGGTCGCGAATGACTCGATCGCACACTCCACGCTTGTATGATAGCGTTATATTAACGGCTTTCAACGTAATACCGATCAACGCGGCTGGTGGCTACTCAAGTAATACTCGCTCGTGAGAACTATACAACGCTACTGCTAGGACTCGACTGACTACGAAACGCTCGTGACGACTTTATGCCCCTTATACTACATGGGACTCACCCCTTATTGCGCGACCTTTCCTAAAAGTTACCCAAAGACGGTGCATAGCACGTTGGTTAGTAAAAGAGGGACATCAAAGACACCGCGGCCTCTCTAATCCCTACGGCGCCGAACGCCTGTCTCACGACGATGACAACGTCGTCGTTGTAAGCATGTAAGCGAGGAGTGCCGCGTCGCTCGTGTTTTTATGTTAGACGTGGACATTTATATTTGTTCGTATAAACGCATATGCTGTCGTGCACGACCGTCGATTTCTGTTCGTTACATTCTCCCCCCGTTGAGAGGGATCGATCAACAATCTGGATGCATCATTGCGCATTGGAAATCGACTTATAAATAATATTTGTAATATTACGATTCGCATAGCTTAATAGCATGGCTCGTCAGCCCGATAACTATTTTCTAAATAACACACCTTATGCTACATACATGAGCCTTATAGTAATTATACATTATAGCAACTATACATTTATACGTCGCATTTTCATTGCTGCATAGGCAGCGGGCATAAATATTTTGCCGCTCTCTTTATTTCTCCAGCCACGGTCTTCAACGTGGCCGCTCGTACTATACCATCCTCTCCTAGATGTACTGTGATGATCTTGCCCAACGCCCACTAGTAACAGGATAGATTTTTGTCCTTTATAAGGACAACAGTTCCGACGTCGAGCCTCAGTCCGTCCTGAACCCATTTACTGTGCGTTTGAAGTTCATTTAAATATTCTAGACTCCAACGCGTCCAAAAATCTTGTCGCACCTTAGATATGTGCTTCCAGGTGGATAGTCGGTTAACTGGAACACAGGACAAATTGCCCTCGGGAAGTGCTATTAGTGGCCTACCGATTAGATAATGAGCCGGAGACAACGCTAGTAAGTCGTTCGGATCGGAGGAGAGGGAAGTGATCGGCCTGGAATTTAGGATACCTTCGATTTCGATGACAAACGTGCTTAACTCCTCGAGGGTAAATAGAGCATCGCCTATAACTCACTTGAAATGATGCTTAAAAATCTTTACTGTGGACTCCCAGAGTCCTTCGAAATGTGGCGCTTTCGGTGGTATAAAATGCCACGTGATTTTATGATCGATGGCGAATTTACATATGAGGTCCTTATGCTCAGCGGAGTTGAGTAAGGCATACATCTCTCTCAACTGGTTGTTTGCGCCTACAAAATTAGTCCCATTATCGGAAAAAATGTGCTCCGGCAATCCTCGTCTTGCTACAAAGCGCCGCAACGCTGCGAGAAATCCGTCGGAGGACAAGTCGCTAACAATTTCAAGATGCACTGCCTTAATCGCCATGCACACAAACACACATACGTAAACCTTGACTCGCGTGCGGTTGCGATATTTCTTCTCTTTAATATGGAACGGTCCGCAAAAGTCAATGCCGGTGTTAACAAAGGGCGCTTCTTCCCGTACGCGCGCTGCTGGGAGATCTCCCACTTTATATTTGACGACATTAGAATTGAATCGGAAACAACGCACGCATGCGCGAACAATCTTGCGTACTTGATTTCGACCATCTGGTTATCCAATATTTTTGTCTAATAGTATAAAGCGTCGTCTGAATACCAGCATGATAATGTGTTTCATGGACCTCGCGGATAATGCGATCCGTTAAACTGTGCCGGCTCGGGAGTAAGATCGGATGCTTTCGGGCGAATGATAAATCCGACATACGAAGACGCCCTCCAACGCGAATTAAGCCATCATCGTCTAAGAATGGATTCAGATTGGCAATTTTACCCTTGCTTATGGATTCTTTGGATCTGAGTGTTCTAATCTCGTCCGGGAATCGCGCGGCCTGAATGACCTTCAATATTCGTTTCTCAAATTCGTTAATCTCTCTCATACATAATGACCTCGCGTACTCGTTAGTGGGCAGAAAACGCAAGCAATATGCGATAACCCGCAACAATCGGGAGTAAGAAGAGCACCTATCGAATATCGCGGAATCGCCAGATATCGTTGCCAAACAAACGTTCGCCTTTAACTCGGGTATTTCGTTTATTCGTGCGAATTCGTTTGGCCACATAAGTTCGTCTTCGAGCAACCACGCGGGCCCAGTGAACCATGTATGATTCTGCAAGAACGCACGAGGCAACTGACCCCTAGATATTGCATCGGCTGGATTATCTTTCGTTCCGACATGCCGCCATCCCCCAAGACCCGTAAGCCCTTGAATTTCGTCAACGCGATTAGCCACGAAAGAGTTAAGTGAATGAGGCGCTGTATTTAGCCAATGCAAGACAACGGTCAAATCGCTCCAAAAAATCACCTTACTAGGCGTAACGCTTAAGGCGTGACTAACTTCATGGAATAATCGTGCCAACAGCAATGCGCCGCAGAGTTCAAGACGCGGTATTGTAATTGCCTTCAAGGGCGCGACGCGCGATTTGGCGCATAATAATCTGACCGTTATGTTCTCGCATCTCCCTACCGAACGCATGTATAAGCATGCACCATAGCCATGATTACTGGCGTCACAAAAACCATGAATTTGGATGTCATAATAACCTTCCACCAATAATCGACGGTCAACGGAAATTCGATCCATCGTCTCGAGCTGCCTGACGAACTCTAACCATACCGTGTATATACTCTGCGGAACGGATTCGTCCCAGCTTAATCGACATCGCCATATATCCTGCATTATCTTTTTAGCGTACAGCACGACGGGACCCAGCAAAACCAATGGGTCGAAAATTTTCGCGATTTCCGATAATATGTCTCGTTTCGTTAAATTTTTTGCGATTTTAATAGGTCGAATACAATAACATATCTCATCGCTTCGAGCGCACCACGTTATGCCAAGCATCTTCAACGAACGGTCCTCGCTGAATGTAAGACTTGCGTGCAGCGCAGCGGTTGCGAGATCGCTAACAATGCGCTCATTGTTGTGTAACGATGCACCTCGGACTGCATCGTTCCCGGTAGCTACTTTTTGTATATTGTAATTCGTATTGGGCATGAGTTATTGTTATCATTGTATATAGTATTATTCATCCGTTGCATTGTAGCAAAGTTTCGTCGACAGTAGCTATCGCCGCTCCGACCGAACGCGTCCGAAGATCGCCGAACGATCTGCGCTTCGCGCTATCCGCCGCTCCGACCGAACGCGACCGAACATCGCCGATCGATCCCCTCCGCAGGAATTGCCAACCGCCAGGCGATAACGGAAAAGACCGTAATCAAACGAGCGGGAGCAATAATTAGTATATAACGCGTAATTATTGCTCCGGAAGCTCTCTTCTATCCTAACCGCCGCTCCAGTACGAATCCCGCTCCGATCCTAGCTCCGGTGATCCGACGCGAAAAGGGGGTCAAGTGTTCTTGGTCTCCGTCAAGCGTTCTTGATAGTCGATCACCAAAACTCCTGATCCGCTGGCCGTACGACGCGAAAAGGGGGTAAAGCGTTCTTTGCCTCCGTCGAGCGTTCTCGACAGCCGTACGCCAGTATCCTAGAACTACCGCACCGACGCGAAAAGGGGGTGAAGTGTTCTTCGCCTCCGCCAAGCGTTCTTGGCAGTCGGGCGTTAGTGTATCCGTGCCTTACATTTTGCGAAGCGTCCCTCATTGCATAGAGGAAACGTTCACCGCGTTATCCGCGCCGCGAACGTCATCCGCCGCTGGCGTATACTTCGCGTACGCGTATCCGTATTGTTATACCGCCGACCGCGCCTCGCGTCCGTCTTGGGATTCGGAGATTCCCCCGCGTTTCCCACCGTACTCGCGCCGTAATTTACACGTATAGTTTTTCTGTTCGTGCCGTCCGTAATATCTTAGTTTTTCTGTCCGCGCCTCGTTGTTTTTCTGTACACGTCTTGTATACGTTTCGTCTACTTGCCGTCTCGACACGACACACATACACCTGCGTACACCGACACACGACACACACCTGTTTGTCATTCACACACACACACACGCACACATACACATACCTTTGTAAATATACACGATACACGCAATAAACGTTTCTGTCTCTGGTCTTGAATTACTGTCTAATTATTAGTTTCTGCATTCTATCTTCCCGTGCGAACCTTTTTCGCGACTAGCGAAATTTACGACGAGCTGATCTGCGCGAAAATTAGGTTGTTTCAGTTGGAGGCCCATTGCTTAATGCTAAACCCTCCCAGAGCAAGCAACGATATTATTTCATCCCTAATTGCCCTTGTTTCGTCAATGCTGTCATCTCCGGTTAATAAATCGTCCACGTACAAATGCGCTTTAAGGATTTCGGCCGCCCTAGGATGCACATGACCCTCATCATTTGCTAGTTTTTGTAAAGTACGAATAGCGAGAAACGACGAAGATGAAACGCCGAAGGTAAGAGTGTTGAATTGAAATGTTTTTATCTCGCCGTCCTTTCGCCAAAGAATTCGTTGATACCGTCGATCGTCTTCATGCAAGAGTATCTGTAGATACATTTTTTCGATGTTCGCCGTGATAACGTATCTATACACGCGAAATCGAATCAAGTGTAAAAGCAGTTTATCCTGGATTAAAGGACCTGTCATTAACACTTCATTCAGAGATATGCCAGTACTCGTCTTTGCAGACGCGTCAAAAACAACCCGCACCTTAGTAGTGTTGCTTGACTCCTTAACCACAGCATGGTGAGGCATATAATACCCATCATCGATAGGATTCTCGACTACAGAAATGTAATTCAGCCTCATGTATTCCTCTATTACTCGAGTATATCTATCTTTCAACACTGCATTCGCGTGTAACTTTCGCTCCAGTGCCAAAAAACGCTTACGTGCAATAACACGAGATTCGCCTAGACATTTATTCGTTTCACGAAACGGAAGACGAACCGAGTAACGTCCGTTAGGGCCGCGCCGGACATTTTTAACAAAATGCGCTTCGCAAGCGATTTCCTCCTTTGATTTCGGTTTATGCACCGCGACTTCCTCAACAGCCCAGAAATTATCCAATTGAGCTCCTAGACTCGTTAAGTAACATGCTCTTGGAATTGACCGAATAGGCAGCTCTGCATTCCCGGCTACGACCCAGCCTAAACGCGTCTTTTGTAAGTATTTCCTTCACGAGATAAATCGATCTGGCCGACGGAAAACAATGACATTGTCGCTCCCGCACTGATTAATAGATCAATTGGGCGCGGCAAATGAAAATCTGGATCTGCTAATTTAATCTTCGAAGGTATCTTGATTGAGCCCCGTGGAAAAATCTCGGACGGAATGAAGTCCGCTATGGCCGGTATGACTAAGCACGTCAGGTCCTTGGAAAAGTCGCCACGTACCGATTGTATAGTAATTTGCGCTATGCCCCTGGAAGTAGTACCCATAGCGTTGATTGCACCGACCGGCGTTGCGTGTGCTCTGACCGGAAGATGTAAATGCCTTACTATGCTCTCTGATATAAAATTTGCGGTTGTGCATGTATCTAATAATGCTCGACATTTCACGGGTTCACGTTTACCGCGACGTATATACACCATCGCACTTGTCAATAACTGCGGTGCTGTTCTATGAGATATCGCTACAAGGCTTGTAGCGCCGCCGCTGCTTGCATCGGCTAGTCATGAGGAAGATGATATCGCTTCTGAACTCGTTACGCCGGAATTATTAGGAACCGTATATCCATCGCGGTGAAGGAGCGTGTTGTGCCGTTTTTGGCAGATTGTACAGTCGGAGAAGTTACAAGGACGATCCCAATGGGAGCGTAAACAGTTATAGCAAAGCTTCGCATTTCTAATTGTTTCGATGCGTTTGGGTACTGATAATCGTTTAAATTTATCACATAAGTGTAATGGATGTCGTTTCGCGTTACACATGATACAATCGCGTGGGGTGCTTAACACAAAAGCTTTATTCCCCCAATGACCCTGTTTTCTCTTGATCGGAGGCTCGCCCTTGCTCTTCTCGGAATCCGCTGTTCTCGTTTTTTCGCGTTTTGAAGCGCATACTGCAGTTTTATATAAGAATTCATACATTTGATCAAGCTGCGGAAATTCATCATGATCAAGGGTCATCTCCCACTTCTCCAATATGCCTTTCGGCAGTTTACTTTCTAGAATACTAACGATAATCTCAGGCCCGACGGAGACGCCCAATGTCTTTAGCGAAGCGATGTGCTGCTGCGCATCGTCGGCTAGCTTAGATAAGCCGTTCGTACTCTCTTTATCTAGCGCCGGCAAATTTATGATTGACGAAAGATGCCGAGATATTAAAATCCGCTTCACCTCATACGACCATTCCAACAATTCCCACGCATCGGAATAATTTGTCCCGTCCACAGCGAAGATTTTTATCTTACTGGCCGCGTCACTTAATGCCGATTTTAAATAATGCAGCTTATCAACATCCGAGAGATCAGCTTGCGAGCCTATCATGTTGTGGAACGCATTCCTAAACGATAACCATCCTTCAAAATTGCCATCGAATGTCGGCAAGGGGGCATCGGGAAGTTTGATTCGTCGTCTTTTAATGGTCGTTGCACTTTCGCTATTGTTGGTTCGCGTTTCATCACTCGCACCGCTTGTGCTTGCACCAGACATATCCGCTGCGTTTACAATATTCTCAACTCGACTCGCAATGGAATAAAAGCGCTCTTGTATGCTTATAAACTCGGCCTGATGCCCGTCGCTCGGGTCTAGCACCGCGAACTCATCGTTGTGTTCCTCGTACGCGTGATACAGATCGGTTAAGGACGTTCACTGGCTACAATCGTAGCCAAAAGTTTACTACTCGCTCGCTTCTCGGTGCATAGCGCATGTCTCTCCCCACTCCGCTTCCCATGCCAATACGTTTTCTACCCACGCACAAGCAAACGGGGTTCGATGCCTTGTATGTATACACGCACACTAGCCTGTTGAGAAAAGTGGGGACCCGTCTCATAGCAACGGCTCTCCTTCCATGCGGCGACTTACTTCAAGTGCTGTCGGATACACCACTTCGAACTTCGATAACTCAAAAACGGCACCGCTATGGATCCCCGTTTTTTTTTCATGTTATTTCTAGCATCATCCTGCATCATATCCTAATTTTTTAAAACAATCGTATAGATATCACAGTCGCTATGAATTGAAATGTCACTTGAGCGCACGCTTGGGCTATACCTTACATGTTAAAAGCTGCAACTTTGAAAATTAATAACTCGAATTCGGTACCGCTAAATTTTCTGAATTTTGGAGGATATATCGATAATGATATTAATATCATGTAGTTAAAATTAGAAGCATTTTGTATAGAAATCGATTAGCCGGTGAACGTCCTTAAGCGAGTGATCCGCAACTTTAAGGCGACGTTATCTGCTCTACCCTTATCAAGGAGGTTAGTTAAATTGGTAATCTGGAATTTTAAGGATGTTCGTCTTTGGACGAGAAGCTTAACTCTGTCCGACATCGTTTCGTAATTACGATGTGACTAGGATTGAACGACTTACTCTTATTCGGTAATGCCACGTAGAAGATCACCGCCCTGCGCTCTGGATCCGTGGAACACCTTGAATGTTTGCTTCTGCTTGATTAACTTGAGGTTCTCGGACCTCACAGGAGGCACCAATGTTTCGTATTCGGGGTGAATAACTTAATACGGACAAACCGTCTTTTCGTATAATAGTTTTGATAGTTTATTAAAGTCAAACGTATTTATATTCAATTTACAACGTCGAATGTCTATCGCACTGTACCTCGGCTCGCTTAGGAGAACTAGCCCTTGCTCGTTTAAGGGAACTCGCCCTTGCTCGTTTAATTGTCCACCAGTTCGCGACTAGCTGAAGCTTCAGGTCGCAAATGACTCGATCGCACACTCCACGCTTGTATGATAGCGTTATATTAACGGCTTTCAACGTAATTCCGATCAACGCGGCTGGTGGCTGATCAAGTAATACTCGTTCGTGAGAACTATACAACGCTACTGCTAGGACTCGAACTCGACTGACTACGAAACGCTCGTGACGACTTTATGCCCCACTACATGGGACTCACCCCTTATTGCGCGACCTTTCCTAAAAGTTACCCAAAAACGTGCATAGCACGTTGGTTAGTAAAAGAGGGACATCAAAGACACCGCGGCCGCTCTAATCCCTACGGCGCCGAACGCCTGTCTCACGACGATGACAACGTCGTCGTTGTAAGCATGTAAGCGAGGAGTGCCGAGTCGCTCGTGTTTTTATGTTAGACCTGGACATTTATATTTGTTCGTATAAACGCATATGCTGTCGAGCACGACCGTCGATTTTTGTTCGTTACAACTGCGCTTGTCAACTATTTTGATACCACTCTTACTTAGGGCAACATTATTGTCGACAAGCTTTGCTTTAGTCACATCCAAGATAGCACTAGCATCAAGAACTTTCAATGTACTCGGATCTAATGTCTTTATACTATTATCGTTTTATGGTAATTCCTCCTCCAAATTGAACACCATTTTGATCAATTACTTCTAAATTATGTACCTGCAAAATATATAAATATTTAAATAATTTCAATCATTTTTTTCTCTCTCAGAAATTACGTTTATTAGCGTATTTGATTATTGATTATATGTAATAGATTTTATTGGTATAATGTTATTACGAAATTGATTATCAGAACAATCCTTCTTCACGATAATAATTAGTAACTAGAATAATAATTTGTAAATGTATACTTATGAAGATATACGTGATTGAAAACTACTTATAACTTACACTCCAAAATCTTGAATAAAATATAGTGTTTTAGGTAAGAGATTAAACTGTATATATATATATTGTATATAACAGTTTTTTAAAAATAAATCGCAAAAGATCAATATTAATTTTAAAAGAATTCTTATACCAAATTGTCTATTTTAAAGTAATACATTTTATTATTGAAAGATAATGAAATGGTACATATTACCATGAAAAATGACTGATATATTATTGAAGGTGCCAGTTCAAAGTAAACATACATAAAGTAGATATTCTTTTGTTGCATATATACGTAATAATGATTTAACATTGCTATTATAATGTAGATTGTAATAAGGCTCAATAAATTTAAAACTAATGGAGAGAAACAGGGTTACGAGCCAATAAATTCTTTATAAACTTACTATTGTAAACAACTAGTGTACATGTGTTGTTAAATCATTATTACGTATATATGCAACAAAAGGATATACATTTTATGAATGTTCACTTTGAACTGACACCTTCAATAATTTGTCAGTTACTTTCCATGTTAATATATTTTATTATTAGATAATTATTTAAAGTTTTGAAGATTTCAATACTAAAATCAAGTAATTTTATGTTTTGAGTAACTGTATCAAATAAGTTTTATCTTTATTATTATAAAAGAAATGATTTTTTGTGCTGTATTTTATCTTCAGGTTTATTGAAGGGAAAGTCCTGAAAAGAAAAGGGAAAAATCTTTTAAATCCATACCTTTTTTCTTTTCAGATTTTTCCTATCAACAAAGTACAAAGAATCAATTTTTTTAGAATTATATAAGGAACAGAGAATACAAATGAAGGTATCCACCAAACAAATAACAGATCTGGAGACACGGTAGTGTCTCGGATAAGTAACCTAACCAAATGCTGTAAAAAGAAAATTATTATATAAAAAATAATTTGTATTCTTACAGCGGAATTACAGCAGATAATTTGTGTAATAAAGCAGAAAATATCTAACTTCATTTACGTGTTCGTCAATTCTATGCCATCGACGTGATAGATTTCCTAACCTCAATCCTTTGTTATTGCCGAGACTCTTTATCTGATTTTAACGATCGTACAGATCGCAGTGGTCGATATTTATTCTAACCTCACTTACGTGTTCGTCTATGCTATCGATGTGATTTATAGATACTCGTCTAGCGATCACATTTATCTCTTGCGCCAAAAATTCCAGAATGTATTTCCTCACTTCGTAGTTGGCAACAATAACGACGACGACGACGACGACGACGTTTCTTACAAACAAACAAACACCTAGACACCCATTTCCTCGACGATGAACACCTAGACATCCATTTCCTCGACGGCAAACACCTAGACACTCACTTCGTCGAAGGCGAACACCTAGACACTCACTTCCTCGAAAGCGAACACCTAGACACTCACTTCCTCGAAATCAAACACGTAGACACTTATTATACCTCCTTATAAATATTTTATTTTATATTGAATAATATTTTATTTTTAATTGTAAGGGTAAACTGCGCGCGCGTCATATCATCATATGTGATGATACACCATGCAACACTGGTCTGCTGGTTAGATATAGATAGATAGAGTGAGATGATAGATAGAGTGAGATAACACATAAAGTCAAAGGCCCTCTATTATCGAAAAAACGAGATGTACATTTCTCTCTGGTCGACGACGATGACGACGTATCTTAAAAATAAAACGTGAAAATTCACAGATTCGGACTTTGCGTCGGGATATCTCCGCTCGTAGGGCACGTAGAAAAAAAATGAAAGCACTTTTATCATACAATTTAAGTATTTCCTGCAGATTGAGCGTATGTAGAACTTGATCGATTCAGCCGTTACTGAGATCTGATCATCTCGACCCCGAAAAATTCTCCGTTTCGCGTAAAGGAGGCACGGCAATGTCGTGCGCTTGGCTTAGCGCCGAGACACTACCGTGTCTCCAGATAGTTGATGTGATATTGTCGTTCCTCGTTGTTCCAAAATCCGTGAGTCTTTTCTTCTCCGCAACTCGCGCCCCAACAGGTTGTGCGAAAATTTTCTGAGCACCTTTCTTCGGACTCCGAGTAAAAGGAAATCATCCAAGTAAATGACGGAAATGAACCCTCGTTCACGTAACCAAGTTATTACTGGTTTCATTAATTTAGTGAAGACATACGGCGCAGTATTCAACCCAAAGGGCATGCAATTAAACTCGTATGTTTGTCCATCGAAGACAAATCTAAAAAATATTGCGAAGAATATTACTACGTCGACCCGCCATCAGAGGTCTATAGATATTCGCAAAAATTCTCGCAAGTGCTTTGATACGCGTATATCTGTATATATAGAATCTCGATTTAATAACTTAAACAGGCGTCTAAGGTAGGCTTCCACTACAATGCCTTACTGATGAGTCCAGTAGTGGAAGTTGGGACGAAACGCCATATTTATGTGATATTCTTCGCAATATATATTAGATTAATTTAAAAAGGTTTTAACGGAATTATTGGCTCTTGCCCTTATCTCCTATATTAGTTGTTTAAATCTAAGAAATTTCTTAGAAGACTCTGCAATCGGAACGAGATAGTATGTGTCTTTTAGGTCTATAGTTGCCATAAACCAATTTGGTTGTATGATATCACGAGCTGTCCGTATGTCTTCTAGTTTAAAGTGTTCTGTATTTATAAATTTATTCAATTTCCTCAAATTTAGGATAAAACAATTAGAGCCGTCGGGTTTGGTGGTGAGGAAAATGTCAGAGAGAAATTGACCATCGCATCTCTCACATGGCTGAATAGCACCCTTCTGTAGCAATTCGCGTATTTGTTCTGCCATTTGTATTTTTTCCTTTTTTGACCAGCGTGATTCCACCGGTTCAGCCGTTTGAGTTGGTTGGGTGAAAAAAGAATGGTATAACCTTCAATCCACTCCAGGATAGTTTTATCCGTAGAGAGGAGTTTCCAGCTAGGCAGAAAAGATTTTAAGCGACCAGATGAAATACTTGCCGGTATTAGCAATGTTTCCTGTACAAGCTGTGTCTCGATCTTGACCTCGATCTCGATATTCTCTTCTTGTAGTTGGACCTTTTCGTTGTAGGAACAAACGGTTTGCGATGCCTCCTCATCACTGTTTGCTTCTTTTTCTGATGAGAGGGACCCTTCGAGTTTTTTGGTGTGTTGAGAGATGCAGTCGGAGTTTCCGCAACCGATTTTAAATCTTTAGAGGATTTTTCTAAAGATTTTGCAGTTTTGAGAGTCTCTGTTAGATCGCCTCCGAATAGCCATTCGCCTGGATTCGTTGTTGTCAAAATTTCTTTTAGAGTCGGATTTAGGTTACCTATAAGAATAAAGCGTCTAGTAATAGTCTCGTCTCGTAGCAGGTCAACCAACATGCGAGTGACATCACTAAGAACTCTAATCAAGTTTACTCGTTCAAATGTCTTAATTACAGATAAAGCAGACAAGATTGAGCCTAGCACCGCCAGACAAACTGATACTTTCTCTTGCTTTTCCGCAATGCGTTTGTCTCTGGTAAGGATGGTATCCGAGGGAGAAATGTTTACTTCCTTATTAAGATTAGGAGGCTCAAACTGAGTGCAGTTTATAGGTAGAGGATATTTTTCGTACAACAACTTACGATCTTCTTTGGGTAAACCTTCTTTTAATACATCGTCCCATCGTGCCACTATATCAGCGTGGATTGGTGATCCGCGCTTTTTGTCTAATTCTAGGCGTTTGCCTATGGCCTCGAGCACTTCTTTTGTCAAGGTCGGATTAGTCGTAGTCTCCGTTGAGATTGATGTGTCGTTAACCTCCCCTTTCCCTATTTGTTGAACAGAATTCTGTTCGTTGCTTTGAACTGAGAGAATCACCGGAATTTCCTGTGATTTCTCTCTAAGGGAAGGTGTTTTCTCTTTTTCACGTTGGTCGGTGCAGCACGTCGATCTCTCAGCATTACAAGAGTCCCGATGCTTATCCTGACTGGACTGTTGACTTTTTGATCGGTATGTAGAAAAACTGTCCGATCCAGAGTTCGAATCGCTTTGCAAACGGCGTCTGTCTGATTGGTTTTGCTGTGAACCTTTTGCAAACAGCGAGCTCGAGCTAGGACGACTGACGTTGCCTAAAACAAACGAGAATAAAAAAGGTCGTATGATCTTTATTCTGCGTAAGAGTGTAAATGACCTTGACATTTCTGGTCGAGCAAAACATTTGCTATGCTAAACCAATGAGAAACCTCAGTCAATTTGACTAAGCGATGGTGACTTGCACCGTTCTCATATCGATGCGAGATGCCCTGTCTTCTAGATGAAGTTGTGCGACACCTTACAGGTTAGGTGAGCGCTTGACTGTTCTAACCTACGAGAGTTTCTTTAGCCATTTCGGCTAAAGAAAAAGGTGGCTTGCACCGTTCTCGTGATGATGCGAGACGCCCTGCCTTCTAGGGGAAGTTGTCCGACACTGTCACTTTTAGGTTAGGTGAGTGCTTGACTCTCCAACCTACGAGAACTTCTTTAACCATTTCGATTAAAAATGGGTGATTTACACCGTTCTCGGTTATGTGTCCGTGGGGAAACCTTGTTTCCCCCAGCGAAAACTTGTTCGCATTGTTGGCATACAGAACACTGCTTGAATGTTCGATCCTCTTACGAGGAGTTCTGCCTAGGACACTTAACTATCTCGCGTGTATTAAGCCTTGAATCGAGCGTAAGAATGTACGAGTAACTGTAACAAAGAAAAATGGGGTTAGACTTACGTTCCTTGTATAAGTGTCGAATTTCTCTTTCGTGTTCCTTCAATTTCTGTTTCAATCGTTTCAGCTTCTTAACGAGTCTGTTATTTATATCCTCACTACAGGATTTTCGTTTATGACCCATTATTTATTGTTAATTTCTACACAGTTCAACAACCGTTGTGGCTTTCCTTTGACACAAAGAAAAGGAATGAAGATGGAGGACCGGATACAGGTAACGCGGGCCGGATACCCCCAAAAAACCTTGCTGTTACTATAAACCGTGTGGCGCTATCGGCACAGAGCTCAGGTACTACGTCTGGTGATCTGAGGAGGAGGCGCGGAATACAATGAAACTTAAGTATTCTATCCACGTAAAAAATTAAATAAAAAACTTACTTTTTTAGAAAAAAATAGAAAAGGCGCTAAGAGTATATGTTGTTCATAATGCACATAAAAAAGTATCGTCTTCAAAACCATCTGAAAAGGATCAAAAGTGCCGATGCCTCTTGTCCCTATTGTATATCCTTATCTCTTATCTCCACTGTATATCCTTACCAAATTAACCCCTTGACTGTCAGTGACGCATATATGTGCAGAAAAAAGTCGTGCCATTTTTGTCTCATGACGCATATGTGCGCATTTGAAAAAAAACATGTTTATACTTCATCGATTCTATTGTAATTTGTTCAATCATGGTTTTTGAGGTCGCTGAATCCGAATTTGCAATCGGAATTTCAAAATTCAAAATGGCGGATCCAATATGGCGGACACAAGTTTTAAAAATGGTTCGATTTTGACGAAAGTGAGTACCTTGGGGTTTTTGAAGTCGCTGAATCCGAATCTGAAATTGGATTTTCAAAATTTAAAATGGCGGATCCAATATGGCGGACGCAAATTCGAAAAATGGTTCGATTTTGACGAAAGTGAGTATCTTGGGGTTTTGGACGTCGCTGAATCTGATTTTGACATCGGATTTCAAAAATTCAAAATGGCGGATCCAATATGGCGGACGCAAATTCGAAAAATAGATGTTCTTGATCACGAATTTAGAATTTGAGTCCCGACCTTAAGTATCTGAAACTCGGATATATTTTGACGAATAAAAATTTAGAAAACCATTTAAAATTGAAATTTTAAAAATTATTATATCTCGAACACGGTAAGAGATACACAAAATCTGAGAAAATTTTAGAGGTTTCTAAAGGGAGGTTGAGCTCATCCAGATTTACGCCCCCGCACTCACTTTTTAAAATAATTTCAACATTTGAACAATTTTAAAGTTTTTACTAAGAAGACGACCCATGCGCAGTAGTGAAATACAACACTTATGCATGTGCAGTAGTGAAATACGACTTTTCGGGTTCGGCCGAGCGCGGGATATAAAAAGTTTGTGATTTTAAAGTTTGTGATTTTCCTTGCTACTTGACAACAATTTTTCATTTTTTTTTTTAATTTTTCTTTTAAGATAATTTTGTGTGTATTTTTTGTTAGATTATATAATACTTATCTAAAAATTTGTAGATATGTGTAGGCTCATTTTCTTATTTGTTGCATATAAACATTATATTCTTGTTTTTACTATTAATTGATAGGATTGTAGAGGAGTATGCAATACTTAATCATATTTTAAAAATTTGAAATAATTAAGAAGATATTGTTTTCAGTTTTCTGAAGAAATCTGCACGAATGATATTGATGATGAGGAATTGGATAGTTACATTCTTTCGGAAAAAGAATCGCAGTCTAAGTCTGCTCTTTGGAATAAAGTAAACGCTGATTATCTTGTTCAACAAAAAGAAAAGGAAGAAAAACGTTTAAAAGAAAAAGAAGAAGGTAAACCTGAAAAGAAAAGAAGAAGAACAACGAAAAAATGTAAAATGCCTGCAAATACTGCAGGTAAGTTAATTTTTATTTTCTATTTTTGATATTAATTTATTCATTATTACTAAGTTGTTTTTTTATACTTTCCTCATTAGGCGAAGCAATTGAAAAAATGTTGCAAGAAAAAAAAATATCTTCAAAAATCAATTACGAAGTATTGAAAAATTTAAATTGAAAAATTTCGTGTCTAATTTACTTATTTACGTACTTACTGCTACGACAAGTGTTCAAAATGATGACCCTGAACATCAACGCATTTTCTGAAACGTATCGACACAGATAACACTGCACGACGAATTTCATTCGGATCAATCGCAACGCAAGTTCTTCTTATACGCTCCTTCATGTCTTCTCTTGTTGTCGGCATTTCGCTGTACACTTGTTGTTTTAACTTTCCCCACAAATAAAAGTCCATAGGTGTTAAATCTGGGGAACGTGCGGGCCATCTGTTATATCCTGACCGACCAATCCAACAATCTCCAAATTTTCTGTTTAGCAATTCAGTAATAATCCATGCAGAATGAGCAGGACATCCATCTTGCTGGTACCACATTGATTGTCGTACGTTTAGTGGAAGATCTTCTAATAATAGTGGCAATATTTCTGTTAAAATCTGTGCATACTTGCGACTATTTAATGGTTCATCGATAAGGTGAAGACCAATTATTTTATCGTTAAGAATTGCGCCCCAGACGTTTATAGACCAAGGTCTCTGCTTGTCCACTTCTCTCATCCAATATGGGTTTTCTACCGACCAATAGTGCATGTTGCGAAGATTTACTTGTCCATTGTTTGTAAATGTAGCTTCGTCAGTAAATAAGATTTTAGTGGCAAACATATCATCTTCTTGTAGTCTTTGTAGAGCCCATTCACAGAATTGTACACAATTTTGAAAATCATTGCCATGTAACTCTTGATGAAGTGAGATATGGAAGGGATGAAATTTGTTGGAATGTAGTATTCGCAGAACACTTCGTCGACTAATACCACTTTCACGTTCAAGCTATCTTGTATTGATATGTGGATTTAGGGCTACAGCGGCTAAAATGTTCGTCGAATTTCCGTCGTCAGTTGCTTTCTTGATTCGTTTGCGTTTTTTATTATCCACACTTCCTATTTCTTGAAAAATTTGTACTATGTTTGAAAAAACAGAGAATGAGGGATGGACACGATCGGGAAATCTTTCAGTATACAAACGTACTGCTTCTCTCATAATTTGGCGACATTCACCATAAATGAAAATCATGTCGACTTTTTCCGCTTTCGTATAACGCATTTTGCAAGACACGCACTTTGAATAATGCTACGTGCGATTCAATTTAAACGGTATGTAAATATTTACATACGCTTGAACGATTAGCGGTATACCGGTAAACAAGAAGAGAAGATACGAAATTATTCGTCGATGTTCAGGGTCATCATTTTGAACACTTGTCGTAGCGGTAAGTACGTAAATAATTAAATTAGACACGAAATTATTCGAAGAGTGCCTTAAAACAATTTTTTAGTCCTCAGGCCGCGAAATGAATTTTCGCGTCCCGTATAGAGACCGCGAAATACTAAATGTAAGGCTTAGGCCGCGCAATATAAAAACGTGCAAAAAGCTCGACTTTTCGTCCGTAAACACAGTGCGTGGTATGTACACACCCCATTTACGCATGAATACCGGGAAGCGTACAAGAAGCAATCACAGCATGCAAGAAGCATTCAAATGCGTGCGAGAAGCATTGAAAATTCATTTAGCGGCCTTTGGACTAAAAAATAGTATATGTTACCACGAACGCAAATGTATCATTCTCGCTCGTGCGACTTTGGTGGCCTCGCTACGCTCGGCCCCAAAGCTCGCATTCGCCGAGAATGATACATTTTGCGTCCTTAGTACATAATGTACTATATTTTCCATTACATTCCATTATTGACCTTGCGTAACCTTGAATGACCTTCAATTATAGGTCATTGTATTCGTCTTGAGATGCTCTATCAGAATATAAATAAAAAAATATATCATTCCATTTAAAAAAAAATTTGACCTTTGCCTATCCTTTGCGCCTCCACCAAAAAAACAATTATTGACATCACATTATGTGCCCCTCGAAACCAAGCAACTTTTGTTTGACACTTTTTCTTCTATTCAAAAACAAGCGAGTTATTCAGGTGACCTGTTTTAAATGCCTCACCTTGTATATATATACAGGATGTTCCCAGGTTAAATGAAAAAATTTGAAATACGTATTAGGACCTCAAAACAAAGAAAAATTTTCTCTGAAAGAATTTTTGCAAACGCTTTGTTCAAGAGATATTGACTTATTAAGTTACTGAACTATAGGAATATTATAATGTCGAAATGTCGCTTTTTGCTTTGTTTTGAAAGTCGTTGATAGGCTTATGTTTGCAATGTAAACAAAGCTCCTTTCATTCTTACGAAATAATATAATATTTAGTTTGAATGCTTTTGCAGGGTAAACTTGTATTAAATCAATGCAATTATGCCTCGTTTGTATTCTAATAGTGAATATGCCAATATGGATTTTGTGACGGAAATGCTAACGTTGTCGTGAATATGCCGCGCGATTTTCGTACAGAAGATTGCCAATTAGATTTGTATTTTCTTCAACATTTCAACAATTGAAAGAAACTGGGTCATTTAATATGGTGCCTCGGGCCGATGGAGTTTTTGCACTGCTGCAAAATGAAAGAAAAACAGCCATTATATTGCAGCATTTTGACCAAAACCCATCAACAAGTGTCCGAAAAAGGTTGTGAATTAGGATTCATCTACAGTCATATGGAAGACACTTTCAACTGATGGACGTTATCCATACTATCTTCAACGTGTCCAACATTTATTACCAGCTGATATGGCACGTAGGAGAGCGTTTTGCGATTGGTTTTTAAACCAAACAAATAGAAATAATGATCCACATTTTCCACAAAATGCGACATTTCGATATTATAATATTCCTACAGTTCAGTAAGAGATATGAGAATAGACTGACATATGGACTAATTTAAATTGTTTGTCATATCTGTACTGTATCTGAATAGCAACCCGTAGAATTTTAAACAATTTTGCTATTTATAAATGTATTGCTCACATAGCACCATACGAATCCTGTCTATGCACACATCTAGAAATATATCTTTATACATGCTTGTTTCTGAGTATTATCTGAGTTTGGGGAAGGGGAATTTAGGGAAATAGTGGGAGAGATGACGTTCAAGAGAGGAAAGTATGTATCTGATAGTTTTTCTGTGACATTTTGTTTATTTAAAGGTTTGCATTGTTTTTTAATAAAAATTATTTTAGAGATAGATCTTCTTTTCAAAGATGTCTCTAAAAGTAACACTACCCAAGTGTCATACGCCGATTTTTCTGCAATTGGGATATGTTGTAGTACACGAAAAACTAAGGGACACGTATTTTTCTTATCGGCGGTAAAACGTTTTTAGGGGGTGAAAGCGCCCCCCCAAAATAGGGGGTGAAACAGAGAAATTGCGATATCTTTGCGACTAGGAAAGCTAATTGACTGATTTTCAATATAAAAGTATCGTTTCATAAAAGAGGAAAATCAGGATAGGTATGTTGGGGGGGGTGAAAATTAGGGGGTAAACTACCCCTAGTAAAAACAATTTTATTCTGAAAAAAATTGTCTACAACATCGAAATCATCACTTTTGAAACACCGAAATCATCGTTCACACGTATCTTGCGATAGAGCATGTTCACCATAAGCTTCTCGAAGTAATCGGTATGATTCAGCAGCAGTTTTCTTCAAATGAAAACAAAAAATTAATGCTGTCGGCGAATGCTCTTTATTGGGCACACATTTCGATATATTGAACACAGCAAAACAATACTATGCAAACACTTTTTCAATTTATCACTTATGCGCATTTGACACTTGTTGATGGCACAACAAAATGGCATATACGTCAAATCTTTATACTACACACTGCATTGGTGCACCATCTGTTGTCTCAAATCCGTATTTCATACTTGTACACCTGGTAATATATTTAATATACCTCATTTAAAAAAAGTGTTGAGAATTAATACTGATTAGGAAAAATTACAGTAAAATTGAAGAAATATGACTTCTATCTTGTCAAACAATGTAATGTAGAGAGGAAATAAGTAGACAAGTGATAGCTAGAAAGGGAATAAGGAAATTGCTAGAAAGCGGAAAGAGAATGTGTGATGTTAGAATACAGTTCTGGCAATAAGTATCGTTTATTTTATTTATTAATGCCGTGTTTTTATCTTTTGATATGTACCATTTCAGAAATCGGTCTCTTATTATAAGGTCTATATCTAAAATATCAACCTTATTCCATTTGAAGTTATGATTCTTTCCAATTCTGTGATTGGAGATAACCAAGAAGATTTGCTTTTTTTATTGATATCTGAAATGTATTATCTTTTAATTATAATATCTTTTTCTTGACATGTACACATTAACAATAATTATATGGGTTAACGGTCACTTTTTAGATACATATTAATTTTTTTGTCAAAGAATTTTTATCATTGATTGCGACAAACAATATAAATTACAACGATGAGATTCAAGAGCACTAATAATGAATATTTGAGATAATGTACGTGGGTAACTTGAAAAGTTTCTTAAGTCAAAAAGAAAACAACATTTTTTCGGAAAAGTTTCATTTTATTTTTCAATATGTAATCTCCTTTTAATTCAATACTTATTGTTAGTCCAGCGGTGCTCCAATTTTTTCAAGCCAAAAAGTACGATGACTGAAACTCTGCAAAATAGACATTCGTAGCGACCTCCTCATTCAACGCGAATTTCTTTTCTCCGAGCCAAATCTTCAGGTTTGGGTACAAAAAGAAGTTGTATGGTGCCAAATCTGGAGAGTATGATAGATGAGGCTGCAATTCGTATCGTAATTCGATCAATTTTGCGGTGGCAATTGTGGATGAATGGTACGGTGCATTGTCGAGATGGAACAACACTTCTTTCTTGGCCAAATGAGGGTGTTTTTCCTTCAATTTTTTGTCGAAACGGCCCAGCAAATCGGCGTATGTTTTTTCCCGTAATCGTTCTTTCCTTTTCTAAATAGTCAATATAGATGATGCCTTTAGAATCCCAAAAAATGATGGCCATGACCTTTCCAGTCGATGGAACTGACTTGGCTTTCTTCGGGGACGATTCACCAGACGAAGTCCACTGTTTCGATTGTTGTTTTGTTTCGGGTGTGTAATGTGAATCCATAAGTCTGTTTTTTGTTCCTGCACTGTCTGAACTAGTGCACACGGTGTAATAAGTTAAAATGAAACAAACCGAACAAACGTATATTTGTTTCACTTCAACTTATTGCACCGTGTGTACTAGTTCAGACAGTTCAGGAACAAAAAACAGACCCCATGTTTCGTCCACGATTACATATCGACGAAAAAATTCTCGTGGATTGCGCTTAAATAGATCCAAACACTACTTAGAGATGGTCATACATACGCGTTTATTCTCCACCTAAGCAAACGCGGCACCCATCGCGACGTCAGCTATCTCATGCCTAATATTTCACGTAGGATATGAAATACTCGTTCTTCTGAGATGCCTATTATCTCTATTATCTCACGCAACTTTAAACGACGGTCACTCTCATAACAATATTGAGCAGTTTATTGATCATTTCTTCGTTGGTAGCAGTTTTCAAGCGTCCACTGCGTGGTTTATCATCGCGGTGTTGGTACGACCACGTTTAAATTCGTTTACCCAAAAATTGATGGTTGGTAATGAAGAAGTAGATGTGCCTTTCAAAAAATAGTGTTTTTTCACTGCACGAAACTCCTTTTTATCCATTGTTGAAAAAATGTTTGACTTGCTTTGTTTGACTAAAATTTGTAACTAAATGACTAATGGACGCAATTGTCTGAAAATTTGACAACAATCATAAAGGATGATATACTTTTTAGCTATTATGTCTTTTTTGCGATACGCGCGCTATCTCTGTGTGACTTAAGAAGCTTTTCAAGTTGCCCACGTATGTAATTTACAGATTTTCAAAATTTTTGTTATATTTGTGATAGGATCGTCAGGATAGCGAGCAAAATTAAAAGAACGTATATAAAATGCAAGAAAAATTGTTCTGTATTTCCTTGTAAATCAGAAACAACGGTCTCATACTCAAAACTCTAAACTCTTTCTTCCGCCGCGGCGCACCGGTCGATTCGACGCCAAAGGGATAAAGTATGTTCACAAATGGAAAACTACAATTCGCGAGGTACCATCTCACAACTGCCGCCTGATTCAAAACTTATCTTACATGTTATTAAGTAATTTTAGCATTGGCTGCGTTCAGCAGAAAAAGCAGCTTTGCAACTGTTGTAAAATTCTTGAATATGATTGGCTTATACATTTGGATCTAATGAGAAAATAAGGGCAAGACCAATCATATTAAAGAATTTTACAACAATTGCAAAGCTATTTTCTCTGCTGAACGCAGCCATTGAAAATGATTCGATCATGAAACATTTGTATACGTATTTCTTTTAATTTTCATGTTTGTATATTAAACGTTTTTATCTATAACATAACTGTGGCTCTTAGCCCTTCAACTTATTATTTTTATTTATTCTTATAGAGCCTATTACTAATCATAATATTTATTTCTGCTAAAACAATTTTTATTTGTATTGCCGAAATATAACGCTATAACATTAATGGTAATGTTAGTGTGATTCAAACATGAGCAGGAGTTGCCCACTTTTGGAAAACCAATCAAAACTGGCTATCTTATGGCAAGACTCTGAGGGTCTTTACTTGCAACGAAAGAGGCGGATGTGAAAGAGATAGTCTTTTTTGTACAGCTTTATATTTCATACAATTACGGTCATCTTTCGCATACGAAAGAATAATTCTATTAGTTGTAAAATTTTCTACACTTTCTGCAAAATGAAATTAGACATATATTATTTTGAAAAGCGGCACGTAGATTGCTTATTGCAAAACTATTATTCCTATATTAGATTTAGTTGTTCATGGAAGGCTATTGACATCTTTAGAGTGCTTTGAACAAATTTTCATACACGAAAAGAGTAATTTTGCTGGAATAGTTAAATACATATCTAAAAATACTTTTGTTGAATTATTAAAATAATTATGTAGAACGTTCAAAACATAATGAGCAATATTGCAAAAAATTTTAACGTTTTAACAATTATCTTGACTATCCTAATTATTTTGATGTTTAACAAAATTATTTTGAGATGTGCGTTTAACTAAATTTTTAGATAATTCATCAAAATTATTTGTATAGTTTTAAAATTCTGGCGAAAAAATTTTACATTTTTCTTGTAATAAATAATTCTATTTATTATATGCATTGGTCATAATTATTACGACGTTAAAGACAATATTGATGATACCGAATAATGAAAAATGGAATCTTTGCGATGTATTTACGTTAAGAGATTGTCTTCGTGCATGGACGTATGCATGCGGCCAGGAGTGCAGGATCGTGGAATGCAGATCAGTTTGGTTTATCTACTTGTTGGCAGGTGCCACGTTCGAGAAGGTCTCTGTCCTCCTGTTCTTCTTTTTACATGCAGTATAATCGGTAGCGCAGGTATCGTCATTACGCGCGAAGAATCTCTCGCGAGAAAATTATCTTTCTTCTCTCCTTCACTCATTTAATAAGAAATAAAGATTGTTGAATGTGACTTGTTTGCGCAACAACGATTATTAGACCTGTCCCCTCTTCGCTACCAATTCTTCTTCTCTCCCATTTCGCTGAACTGCTAGCAATTTCTGAAATGAATTTCATCTGTGAAAAAGATGATACGATAATAACGAGAAGAAGGTGATGATAAAAAACGGAAAAAGGTTTAATCGGGTTACGACGCTTATTAATTCAACGTACAGGGATGACCAGCGCGAATCTCGAGGAATCTCAAAGATATCTTTGTGGAAGAGAAAAAGAAATAGAGGCTAGCTTACTGTCCGGCGCAATCGCAAGATCACTTGATAAACATTACTCGCGCGTGAACATTGCACTTTGTCGTATCATCACTCGGATGCGTGCAATGCACCTGAAATAGATAAGACGCGGCGCGCCCACAATGACTTCCGGGGCTTCCTGTTAGCGTGTTTTCTTGCCATGCCGTGGTATGCGGACTCTGTTTATCTATCGGGGGTACGCGTTATCTTGAGTGCCGCTAGAGAACGGCAAAATCAACCAAGATTGTCAGTCCATATGAGCTTTTATAACAATTGAATTGTATTATACTTATATCATATTTCTTATCGGCCATCGAAAGTTGACTTTAATATGTATTTAGGTAAGTATAGAATTATATTGTTGATGTTCAATTTTAAAAATCATGTTAAAATAAATTAAATTAATAGTATTGTGATTTTTTAAGATTTATCGCTTTATGTATGTAGGGGAGATCGGGTCTCGTTGGCATAAGAGGTAAGTTGGCAATGCATTCAGTTTTTGTACTTGCGGCAAAAGAAACAATGGAAAAATTACTGCAAAATATGTCTTTTATAACATAGGTATTTATCCTTAAGTTTTATTTAAATCAAACAAATATTGTAATAAAAAAAGAGAAAAATGTAATTCAAGGGGCACGAAGTAGATTTTCGAGCTTTTCAATATTTCGTATTAATACTTCTCAGCTTGAAAAAATAGATCTAAGTGACGTATTATCAGTTAAAAGAAAAGTTTTTGTTAGTATACGACATGCTATTTTGAGTGATGATAGTAATTTGTTGTAATAAAACCATTAAAAATCAAATGTATGTAGAGATGGGGTACGTTGACTCATATATTTAATGCAACTTATGCAAGGTTAGCATAGGTTAGCATGATGTGTTTATCGTTCGTACGTGAAAGTCGTGAGACATCGGTGTTCTCAAGTGCGTACTTATGTTAATAATTGAACAATTCCGATTGGAATCCATTCCGATTTGTTCCATAACCTATCTTAAGAGGTTATGTCTTAATATATGTATACTCTGGGCAACTTGTCCCATGGTATCTATCAACTTACCCCATTATCGGGACAAGTTGGCTGTAATGCAGCGTGTTCGTATTACACTTACTACAAAGAAACTGTACATTATACAGAATCGTTTCTAGTATCAAAATGTAGAGAAAGGTTCTTTCTATCATATTAGCATAGTTTAATCATAATAATCAGTTATTTAAAGGATTTAATGCTGAAATTGTGAAAGCTGTGCCAACGAGACCCGGTCTCCCCTATATACATATATTTTACGTATTAACAATCGAAAAGATTCACATAGACATTTTACTGGGACTAGATTAAAAAATTATTCAATTAATTAAAAATTATATTTAGTTATATAATATATTATTATATAATAAATTAATAGTTGTATATTTACTGATTAATTGTATTATTTGTATTCCATTGCAATTATACATGTAATGTTTGAGTAATAAAAAGACTAAACGAGTAACCAACTATCTGAACTTTCTGTAAATGTTAAAGAAACAAGTCTAGCAAAATGGTGAGAGACGGACAAATTCTAAGTAAGTTTCTTAACGTAACTATATGTTGCAGTTAAAAGATAATTACAATTTTATTTTTAAAAGAAAGCATGTTTATTTTATTTGTGTAACTAATAAATAGATATTTATTTTTTATTTATTGTACATATACAAAAATTATTGATACAATTTATCATGTGTTCTCCTTAAAGAGGAACATAATTTTACTGTTTTATATGCAATAAATAAATATAAAAATAAATATAGATCTGTTTATCTTTAGGGAGTTGTTTGTACTTGTCATAATAATACTTTACCATATTAATGATAACTAAATCAGTTGTTCCTCGTATAATCTAAATAAATTAACGAAAATTTTACTACATTGTCTCAGATTTCGCTTTATCTCCGACGAACCGTCATAAATCGATATAAATGAAATCTTGCGCGATTTGCACCGGCGCGCCGTTCATATTCCTCTTGATGGTATCTTGTTAGGCAAAACGAATAACCATTTTCTCTCTTGCACCCGTTTACATTCTCTATCTCGATCGTTTTGTTTAGCGTGGCCCACCCGGAGATTCGGCGACAGTCCCTTGGCGGATTATCCGGTGCCGCGTTACACCGAGTTCCCCGCCCTCTCCCCTTAAATCCGCCATCGGCTCCCCTGGCAAACTGTCGGGAAAGCTGGCAGATCGGAACGGAGACAATCACCTGCGGCGCGCGTAATTTCACCAGAAACTCGTCTAGCGTACTTTGCGGCGACGGCAGGAAATTCCAGACGGATAATCGGTTTTACGTGGACTTCATTTGTTCCGCAATCGCCGTTTCGAAGATGTCGAATTAATTTAACGCGGATTATAGCTCCAATTGAATTCGATATATATACTATACGACGTGTGTGTATGTGAACATATTTTCGTCGTCCCAGTTGCGCATATTGCAAGCAAACAGAATGTTATTTACGATCCACTGGCGCGACACACATTTCGGCAGGATGTAGATCTCCGCTAGTGGATTATGCTCTTTGTCCGCTTTATAATCATTCGCAAAATTATCTCGGCACATGTTACCTGATAAGACGCTCGAATACTATATAATAAATACCTACTTCGCGACTTAGCGATTGAATTACAGCAATTAATTCGATGTGTAATTATTTCTTTACACAAAGTAGATAAGAACTATGTAAATTAAGTTTGCAGTTGTAATTTCTTTCTCATAGAAATTATAAACAAATATTGTAAAATCTAATTTAATGAAATAGATAATAATCGCTTGTTTTATAGTTTTTTTTCTGTCGAATTTTGTCTTAATCTTTAAGCATTGTGAATCGGAGTAGCAAAGACGTTTTTTTTTTTTTTTTTAAAAATAAAACAGTGTTTTTTAAACGTGTTTTTAATGCTTCATACATGCTTTAAACAATTAAAAAAAAAAATTAAAAACGTTGATTAAGCATGTTTCAAACAATTTAAAACATATTTAAAATATGATTTTTACCTAATATAGATATTTCATGTTAATCAATTTTAATGGATTATTAAAAATTAAAAAATCTTTTTCGTTGCAGCATCAACATGCGTCTGTCAGTCATATGCTGCACATCGTATTAGTAAGTTTTTATCGTTGATAACTTTTAATTGATTTATATCTTGACGTATCAATTAAAATACGTAAACAGTTAAAATATAAAACACTCGACATTAAATTTGGCAAGAAAGCGACCTTTTAGCCTGCATATTTATGTATTTCTACGTTTACCTCTGCGTGATTTTGTTTGGTACGATCATCACTAGACACCAGCCATTCAACATATAATCAGAGATCACATTTACTTATCTTAAATAAAACGAGGGAAATATGGTAAACAAAAAGACAAAAAACAGGAAACATTGTTGAAACGGAGACAACTATCTGTAGGAAAAGTAATTTGTCCACAGTCATCAAATTTGGGATGAAGAGATCCTTCCCTTAATACAATGGAGTTTTCGTTAATAAATTATGTTTTATTAAGACAATTCACGTTTTATATTGAAAACGAATTTTACAAATTCTCTAAATAATAGTTATACAATATAAAATATACATATGTATATTGAAAATCGTTTGTTATTGAATACTAACGATTCAAACTTTTTAAAATTACATGTCAGATGTCAAATATGATTTGGAATATATATTAATAATGTTACATGTTCTAAAACGGATTTTAAAACAAATTGGAATTTTGTGGCTAATCAGTTTAATGTAATGTGAATTTCGATAAACCTGACATTTTGCATAAATATCTTCAAAATATTTTAGACTACAAATAGAAATTATCGTTTGAGTGGCCGTAATTGTTCTATTAATTATCCGAATTCTATATATATATATATATATCCTCTTATTTATTAACATTCCTCGTCACAGAAATACATTTACACAATGCATCAAAATTAGAACAATCATTCTATTGTAATACTTCTGCTGTTACGATTGTCGAAAGTGAAAGGTGAGAACATCGACGAAATTCACAAGCAATCAGAAGACTCAGCGGTCGCACGAGAGAACCATTCGCGTGAAATCGCAAATGCAATGTAATCGTTCGCAACCCACCACGTGACAAATCACGGTGGCGACGTGTATGAAAAAAAACTCTGGTAAGACGGTTTTGTCGTGGGCCAGGGCGACTGAAACTCGGCCGGAGATCTACAGGGTGTCCCAAAACACACTATTAAAATTAATGCCGAATAAGAGATTCCGTGAATAAAGGCACTTTTGTCTTAAATAGCCAATAAATTAATTAAATTTGTTAATAACAAAATTCAGACATGCATATATTATTAGATGATTAAAATAGTGTCGTTTCAAATATTCTAAATATGAAAACGAATTTTAGAAAAATATGATTTAGATACAGAATATTTTATTTTTAATTTTAAAATATCCGTAATATTTTTGAAATAATTTAATATTTCAATTTAATAATATTATAAATTTTGAAGTATTTTTTTTTTAATCGAATTTATATATGCATATATACATATATAAAATTCAGATTGTTTTTATTTAAAACAATTTGGGATTTTTAAATTTTTGCAAAATGATATTCAATATGTAATTAAAAAAGTTATTTCTAAAAGACTAGCATAAATCAATACATATTTTTATGCGAATAACGGGGAGAAAAAAACGTTTGTCATGCTTTTGTAATTTTTGTCAAACTTTGATTTTCTCTTAATGAAAATTTGATTGTATGTACAATAATTTCTTTTGTATAAGAATTGACTTTACGTTAATTACACCTTTTTAAAAAAAAGGAAAAGAAGGCGCCAAGTGTATAAGCCTCACAAAATAAAATGAAATCTTTTTATTATAGATTGCGCCAATTGTGAAAGGAATATGTTTTCTTGTCACATATATAACATATATACTTTATTTCAAAAAGTAAGAGTACAAAAAACTTGGCGCTGCTAGAAAGAGAAAGAGAGAGAGAGACCTTATTATTTTTTTTTATATCGCCCTTGACTCTTCATATTGTTTATTTTTATATAACGAATCCTTATTTCTTTTTCTATTAATTTTTTATTATTTTTCATATTCGGAATTATTTAATAACCATCTTATTATTGTATATTTTGAGGTTTAGCAGCGCCAAGTTTTTTGTACTTTTACTTTTTGAAACAAAGTATATATGTTATATATGTGACAAGAAAACATATTCCTTTCACAATTGGCGCAATCTATAATAAAAAGATTTCATTTTATTTTGTGAGGCTTACACACTTGGCGCCTCTTTTTCCTTTTTTTTAAAAAGGTAATTTTGTTGAGATATAAACAATATTTAAATATTAAATCTTATAAGACCGTGAGAAACACAACCAATAAAATGCCTTTAACGATCGAACTGTATCTTAGGTACTAATTATAATTCCGTGAGAATTTATATAAAACTGGCATCAAAACTCTCCTCTCCTTCTATGTTGATTAGCGAAATTAGAAATTGCACACCCGTAGCTTTAGCAATTCTTCAGATCAGTTTTTTTGCAACGAGAAGTCTAGACATGCGATTTTCGCGTTCGTTATCCTCTTCGGCATTGCTTGAGAGGCGACAGTACAGTTCAAAGCACAGCCTAGAACCAAAATCGACTCTCGAACACTTTTTCCGTGCATGAGCTTTCAAGATATTGACTGCTTTAACAGGATACAAAAATCCTTCTTTGTCATCGCTGATTTTTATCTATCTAATGTCATTACATTGCCAGCTAATTAATTACGTTGACAGCTAATCGATATAAAATAAAATATGCTAGCAAGCGCCGTTTGCCGTTTAAAACGTGAAAAGGACAACAATTTAACGCCGTCTATCGTTTAAAACGTGAAAAGGACAACATTTCCGATGTTAAAATTTTTAACATTTTATCTTCACATCGAGATATCTTCCTTCGTAGGGTACGTAGACAATAAAAACATATTTATAATATAATTTAAACACTAAAACTAAATTACGGATATATAAAAGTTGATAAATTCAGCCATTTATTGTAAGATCCGATAATCTCGGATACACGGAACTCATTGACTCGCGTAAAGATACACGTGCGGTCTCGCGCTTCGCATTCACTTGGCGCGAGACACTACCGTGCCTTTTGATAAACACACATTTGCAGCTACGTTGTAGATTCTACTGAATGAAAGTGAGACAGTCGAGTATCTTTTGTGAAGACAATTAAAGAAAACATGTGGTATTTCTCGAGAATAAAATTCAACTACTTTTCTGAAAAGATATATACATATACATACACATATATATATATATATATATATATATATATCATATATCTTAATTAGTAAAATAATTCAAAAGTTTTTATATGAACTATTTATTGCATATTTTGTACAGAAAATTGTATAAAGATATGTGTTTCTAAGAAAATTTAAGGATATGTTTGATTGTGGATGCACTGGGTATACGCACTGGTATACTTTAAAATCGTCATACACAGGTTTACGTAAAAATGTGTTTATATATAAAAACGGATTAAACTACGAAATTCTTAATGCACTTTATTACATGCTGTTCGATAAAATATGTATTTTTTAATTCTAAATGCTTGTATTTTACTTTTATCTTTAGATTAGATCAAGAACAATGACTTTAATATAGACTAATGTGTCTACCTAAATTCGCTACAAAAAATGGGAGAAAATTTTAATATACCAAATATCGTATAATTATGTTATATATCTCACACAGAAAAAAATTTCAAACATGCGACTTATTTTGACGTGTAAATACAATTTTTGACAAATATATTTAAGGTAATAGTCGCTAAACGCGGCAAAATCACGGCAGAGGAATCGCGGAGAATCAACTTAGGCTAGATCCTTTGATGTATGTATCGTCCACGCGATAAACAAGCAAAGGAAAAACGTGTCATTAGCGTTAACGACCGACCATGGCTCATCGGCGATTTAGCTCGTCTCTCTTTTAGCGCGAACCACGCGCGTCATGGAGGATCGATCGATCGCAATAGTCCGTGTATCCCTGATAGGGCGTATCGAGGTCGATCGTTCACGCCGGCGCGGCGCTGCCGCTAATTCGCGACAGGATAATAAACGTTAGCCATATGGGAACGAGAAGGTCCGTACCGATCCCAGGACACATTTATTTATTACTTATACAAGCGACTAATGACACGAGCGACGGAAAATCCATTAATCGGGAATGGATCCTGCCGATAAGTCTCTGTATAAGCAATTCGTTGTGCCAGCAACGACCGTTGTTCATTATGAAGAATTTCAACTGTGCCAACACATCGAATCGTTTGGATTAATCTAGTTCAGATAGCATCCGCTCTACTTGCGCGCGTATACACGAATTTAATACTGCTGGTTTTTATCTTTTATGAAAACTATTATATGTATATAATATTAATTATATTTTTATTTGCCTCTCTCTACAATGGATAGTAAAAGAAAACAATATGAAGAATTCTAGTAAATATAATAATATTTAATAGTTGACTTAATTGAATCAACATTACATACAAAATTATACAAAATTGCAGGTATAAGGATATGTAGTCAAATTAAATATCTATATTCTTTAAAAACAAAATTAAGCGTATTTTTATTTAAATAATAAATAGCGGATAAAAACGAAGTTATTATTCTGTTTGAAGGCGAGCTATTTACATTTATAAATATAATGCTTATAAATATATATAATAATTTATTCAATTTGCTAGCTTTTATACATATATTATTGTACATATGTTTCCAACGTCGCTTACAAATTCATAGAACTTACGTAAGAGTGGACTCTTATGTCTAGGAAAAGATAAGTGAAATCACGTAATAAGTCACTTAAATCGTGAGATTTGTGTTTTCTCTAAGAGTCTTTGTAAATAAGAGTGAAAATTAATAGATTAAAGTAATTTGGCATCAAGGATTCACGTTATAGTAATAGAATACAAGCTACCTAAAATTTTGAATTAATAATTAATAGTAATAATTTATAATAATTTTTATTTATAATAATAATGATTGATATTTGTGAATCTCTATCTGTTTAAATGTTGAAAGAACACATTTCCACGTTACATGAATTTTCACTTCAAAATAGCTGTTATAAGAAAAGACGCAATCACTTTCATAAAATATGATAATATTATATGTCATCTATGATACATAAATTATAGTTCAATAAATTTTTTATTTCTTATATATCTCTTTTAAATGTTCACAGTTAATCATAATATTTTTGTATTAAAATTGATTATAAGATTATTACAATTTCTGTTTTACTTTATGTCTTTACTGTCGCATGTATAATCGCACTAATTTACAAGTTTATATTATTTTTGATGCAAAAAAAAAACTTTTTCTTTTTTCGCCAAAACAAAATCATTAGATAAGATTTTCAAGCGTGCCAATTTAGAAGATATATGTATAGTATATCATTCTTGAGATATAGTATATCAATTTTTAAGATATAATATTTTCGAATAATTTGAATGCGACAAGTGATGAGCAAGGCAAATGTTTTGACTAGGATAATTAATTTGATAATTAATTTAAAAATGTTGTATTGCGGAAACGTGCTAGGTGACTACTGCTGAACTTTAAAACGGGACATGAACCCAAAGTTAATTTAAAAAAATTAAAATTAAATGCTCAACACTTCTGGTTTGTTTTCTAATATAAATAACACTTTATCATATATTGAAAAGAAGCCTTTTCGTATATATCAAAAACCGAATTTGATGGAAATATTTTGGTAACAGATTTAGCATCGAAAATTACTTCGAAACAGTCTTTTTATACTCTCTTATACGAAACCTTGTAAACTAGTATTATCATCAATATAATCGTCGCTTATCATTTTCAACTCATGATGGTTTTTCCTTATTTATCGCTATCGGAATCCTTCAGTCATTCAGTCACAATAAATACTATTCAGCGCAAATAAACGTTTATGTTTATCAGTGTATAAGGTACAGTTTTTCATCCTCCTGTCTCTTGATAAAGCTGCGGCGTAGCGGCGCCCCTCTTTAATTCCGTCAAAAAGAATACAACATGAAATGTTCCTTCCTCGTGACTTATATTGCTAAATAATTTCTTTCTTAATAAATTCTCCATTTAAATTTCATAAGTCCCGTCTATCTTTCCGTGAAATATACCTATATGATAAGATATTTAGCTCAGTGATCGCAACTATAGCAATATCGATTACTGCTTCAGAGTTAGAATTTATATTGAAAAGGAAGAAATTAAAAAGTAATATTATCACTCTAATATGATGTTTAAAAGGAGCAATATACTGAACACCAATGTGCGGATATCTAGCTATTTATCGAGAAAAGTCTATCGAAAAAAAGAATTGTTCTGGTTTTGATGAATCTCGAATAAAATATCACATACCTTTTTTGTATATATTATATCTACCCACAAATGTAGTTATTACAAATTTAGATATTAGGTTACCTCCCATCTCTAAGAACTCAAATTAATGTCTTATTAATTAATTGACGAGTTATTATAATACAACATATCGTAACATGTTCATTCATCGAAACCCAGGGGAGGAACCGGTTCGCAAGTTTCCTGTCTGGTTGGCATCGCAGTTTTGAAAACTTCATTCTCTTAATAAAGTGCAAGAATGCTAAAAACATCGAGGCCGATCGATTTTATGAGTTGAGTCGCGTTTCATTGCACGACCATAATTACAAAAACAGTGTAATGGAGACAAATGTTTCCCCGATAGCGAAACTCTCTCTCTCTCTCTCTCTCTCTCTCTCTCTCTCTCCCCCCCCTTGGTTTCACACACACACACACACACACACACACACACACACACACACACACACACACACACACACACACACACACACACACACACACACACACACACACACACACACACACACACACACACACACACACACACACACACACACACACACACACACACACACACACACACACACACATCAGACGCGATTGTTATCGTATTCGGAAAGAGATCATTATTTTATCACCATTATTGCAATAATAAATTTCCGAAGATCGATTCGTCATCAAGGAATGTCCGGCAAACCGTCACTATTATCGTATATTCGTAGCACGTGTTGCCATTGTGAGAGAGAGAGAGAGAGAGAGGGGGGGGCGGGGGAAGAGAGGGACGAGCGCGAGAGTGATAACGATCGATACCAGAAACGAAGCGATGAAATTACTCACGGAATCGGATCTTAAGCGACTTGGCCGTCAGCATGATGGCACGCGTGAATCACACACACGCATGCATACGCACGCGCGCGCGTCTACCATCGAGGCCATCCGATAGAGGATGCCACCACTATCGATCTTCCTCAGAGAAGGCGCACCAAGGCGCACATCGGAACATTTTTGATGTACAAACTCACAGTATGTGCAGGTCATCGACAGGCGCTTAGATAAGATATCGATTCAATCTGCGGCAGGCTTATCTCATAAAGGAAGCCTCGTGACGTATCGCATCAACCAGAACGATGCGACGCACACGAGTCGCACCATATGCCTGTGTACAATAGTGCATCGTCATTTTCTGTACTCTCTCTCTCTCTCTCTCTCTCTCTCTCTCTCT
>NW_017275019.1:300507-308719 GCF_001594065.2 Cyphomyrmex costatus | reverse complement strand
CCCCCCCCCTCTCCTCCTCCCTCTCGCGCTCTCCCCCCCCCTCTCTCCCCCCCCCCCCCTCCTTCCCCCCTCCCTCTCTTCTCTGTCTCTATCGAAGAAGGGTCACTACCGTTGTTGTGCCGTCATTCACAACGTGTGTCACGTAATTCGCACGTCGCCGGAAGCGATCGCCAATACGCGATTTGGCCGCACACGATAAAGTTCCAGTTCCCTAACTTGGGCGCTTTCATCCGATACGAAATTGAAAATCAACGAGCAATATCCTGTAGAGGTGCAATCGCTGGCGATGAAATTCGTTGTGTTCCTGCACGGAACACAATAAATTTCATTATCAGCAATACAGCGATTGCAACATTAAATCAAATTAAGTTTCATTCTCGTATCGCGAAATAATATTGATCTAATAGAATGTAACTTAAACAATAAAAGTAATAAAACAATTCGAATTTGTGATAAAATTGTAAGAAGCCAACTTATCGTCTATGTAAAATTCTATTAATCAAAATGTCTGCGTGATCAACAGTTTGTGTAATCACAGTTAGCACGCACAACTATACCGTAAGATGTTATAAAAGGTGATTCTCTCCTCATTGGCTATGATTAGCCATCTTTGTAGTCAATCAATGGGACCGCGGCGTAGGAATATTAGATGAGCGTGAAGAGGGAGAAGAGAGCGAGAAGTGTATATAGTATGTATGGTTCCCATTTCGACCAGACGTAAACATTTTGAGTCGATTGCGTTCTTGTTTCTATAGTATAACGATAAAATACAATTTTGGTTTATTTCGACTGCCTCAGTTTTATTATCATAAACCGCCCGTCTTTGAGAGTCGAAGACCGAAGAATAGAAGGTTGCCTCGACGAATCCTGACGATTGTAGTGCGAAACATAATTGTCACAGCCATTTCTGTTTTATAATCGCGTTAGTAAGATCTCTCTTACAATACTTTGATATTAAATTGCATCCCATTCTCTCATGTACGTAAAACATGTAATGTAGATCTAACAGAATACATAATATTAACATGAAAATATATATTGAATCACAAATCACATAATTAATGTGATTTATCTGCGATAATGTTCAAAGGTTTCTATATTTATCATATAAAATTTGCAGCACATGATCATATGATTGTACGTATGTAGTATCATGTAACTTGCATACTTCGTACTTGTTATTGTAATTATACGATTCTGTTTTTTTATTGGTGATATCCTATTACGTGCTTTCCGCTTCCAAATAGAATTTAGTTATGAGGTATAACAATGAATCAATTACGTTATTGACATTTCATACTTTATATTAAACTAATGCTATCGATGTTTCACATTTTGAGTTAATTACAAGAAATTTCCTCAATTGCTCGATTTAGAATATTCGCCTATGAGCAAATCGCTTTTTATCAATTAAAAATGTAATATCAATCAATTGCAATATGAAATTAACATTAAAAGTTTATGGGCAAACGTTTGGTTCAAAGTCAACAGTCAGTGAGAAAGAAGGTCCCACTTTGTGTTCGGGCAAAACCTTTCTTCACGCCTTCGTATAGGCCTACACGTGGGAAGCATGAGAAGCTTAAAATTTTTTGCTAGTGGAATCGAAAAGCGAAAGATCTTTAGCCTGGTCGAACGCTTAGAACTCCAGAAAAGCAAGGGGGCCCCGACAGAGACGATTTCGACGATAGATATATCGAGGGAATCGGTCCCTTCGAGGACCGAGTACGTGCCTTCTGTTGTGAGAAAGTATCGCAAAGATCGACAATGATAGGGATGTAAGGGGAAGAGAAGGGGCATTTTGACAGCCAGAGACAGGCAGACGCGCCAACAACTGGAATCCTCTATCATTTTAAAGGCCGATGACTCCTGAATTATTTTAGTATAATTCTTCGAGTGTATCATATTTTCAAACTAAAATTGTAAGACTTGTCTAATTTTCTGCGATTATAATCAGTTAGAAGTCTAATATGATGGAAACCAAAATAATATGTCATTTCGATGCATATATTCATCTTTCAGAAAATTTTATTCTACTTTGAAATGAGATATCTATTATATCATTTGTCATATTGGAGTATCTGAGTATTGCACTTATTTCAAAATTATGTTACATGCATATAATTTTAACAAATATTAATTTTATCGAGTTTTTAGATTATACAAGTTACTTATTCAAATATTAGGATAAAATAACATTCAAAACATTAGAATATATTTATTATGTCTTTGTAAGGTTTATAATGTACGCATTTATAAGACATCGTTTTCTGAATATAATACTATAGATGTATTTCTGCGTACATGAGTGCATGCGTGTTGCGTCTATAAAGTATATTTTATACGTGCTTTAAAGTAGGAGAGGTAGAAAAGGAATGAAAATAAGCGGACGGACTTCGAGTGTCCAAAGATATTAATTTCAAACGAATGTTCCGGACGCTCTACTTGGTGCACGTACCGAGATACAATTACCCTTTATTACCTCGCGTGCCATATTTATCCCGTCCGCCCCGCCTCGCTTCCCTAAAGAGGATAAAAGAAACAAAAGTCCGTGTTTTCTCGAAAGCCATGTCGAATTACCGAACAACGTTTACTGCTAATAGTCAGTGTGCAGCGAAACAGGCACGGAGGGAGAGATATCTGAGATGGAAATCTTGTTAGGAACTTGAAACGGAGGGGCAAACGTCCGGAGGATATCCAGGGGATAACGACTCGCCTGGCGCACGTGTGGGTGGAAGGAGAGAAGGAGAAACGAGAACGAGAGAGATAGAGAAAGGAGAGAGAAAGACCAGAGTACGAAGAGAAGAAGAGGAGAGAAAGTCGTGGGAGAGAGGGAGTATAAGCAGCTACATAAAGACAGGAGCTGGCGCGTGCCAGGTGCTTCGTTGCACACAATGCATCTCTGTTAAGGCGAGAAGAAGAGAGAGGAAGAGAGCGGGAGGAAGTCTCCGGAAGTCGAAACGCGGCCTGGTGGGTGCACAGGCGGCTCTTATTAAAGAGAGGAAGAAAGGAGCGTGTCCGCAGAATGCGCGATCCTCGTTCGTGTCCGACTGGCAAATGGTCGTGCACTTCAATGCGATGCGACGACGACTGGTGGTGCGTTGTGATGCACGAGTGGTACACCTCCTCTTGTAATACGTACCGCGTCGTGTCGATCACGCCGCCGTCGTATTTAATTGACGAAATTCTTCAGATGCCCGTGAACCTCTCTTCGCGACCGACGAGATCCTTCTTGAAGCGCGCCTTATGAAACTGCCGATCTCATCGTAGTTACATCGATAGGTTACAGACACTTCGTGTTGATCTAAGTGGAGATAAGATCAAAAATGATCGTTTATATCCCGAACGCTATTCTTACAATTTTCTTGCGTTATCTCAAAAGTATGAAATATTCGAGAAATAATCTTACTAGAGCATGTGTGCGGAATACGACGATAATATCTTTCCGAATGTGTATGATAAATTAACAAACTAAGCGGAACGATTGGCTGCAATCGCCGCAACTGCATTTGAGGATTAAGTTTCTCAATTACGTACGAGTGTGACGAGATGAGATAGGAAGTAGGATACAAACAGAAGGAGCAAATTAAACCACCGGAGTTAAATGTAATCCCGCAAAACATTATTTAGCTCTCAGCTACCATGGTAGGATTAAATCTCAGAGCGTTGCAAGTACTTTATGGAACACATCACACAAGAGTACGAAACTTGTTTTCGTCTTATTACTCCCCTAACTTCTTCATAATGCTATGCGTGACGATCTATTTCTCTTCTCATTATAAAGATAAATGAAAGAAACGTGAGAAAACAGAATTCATATAAGTATGATTAACTATATTACAAATAGAAACTATTTGCAATTTGTACAAATCTTTCTGATAGATGCTTTTTCCCTGAATAATCAAATATTTCCATTTGATCCTGATTAAATATATCGTTTGTAAAAAATATATGAAGAAATACTTTTATTTTTCACAATTACTCGGGCTATTCGATTACTACAGGCTAGAATTGAAGTAACCCTGGTTTACGACAGTAGTAAAAGGGGCTTAACACCTCGAAAACGTGGAACCGCGTTTAAAGCCGACGCGGATAGCAGGATCAGCGACAAAATTGAGACGTTTAGGCAGACCATTAAGGAGATGCCTTCGTCCAGCGCCGTCCCATAAATCACCGTCCCGTTTTTCAGTCGTTGGGTGAAAAGCGAGGCGCACTACCCCCAAAAGACGTGTGTGCGCGTTTGTGTGTACACGCCGTTAGCGTGGTTCGTGCAGCGACAAAGAGAGTGCGCGAGAATGCAAAGAAGTGTGAGAAAAAGAAAAAAAGGTGTAGGACAAGGGGGCGGGGAGAGATGCAACGGGCCTGAAAGTCGCGTGCCGATGTGAATAACTATCGAACCCTCATGTTCCGCCCTCTGTATACTCGCCCCTAACGGCCAATCCATAAATACCTTAATGGGTCCAAACTGTCACTTTTACCTTCTACCTCAGAGGCTTTGCCAAATGCCGAATACACTGTCCGTAGAATCTCTATTTTTTCTCCGTCCAGTCTCCCTTCTTGACACTTTCCCTGTGTCTCGCTCGTTCTTTTCAATTTTACGCTCTTTCTATTCCTCCTTTATTTTTCTTCCACATCCAACTGTAAGTTCACCGCCTTTTTCGTGAATATATCGTCGCCGGAAAACGATGTATTTAGAATGCACACTTTGAAATCGTTTTTCTATTCATTCGGCGTTTTGGAAACAGTTTGTAAATGCGGAACCTTCGCTTAAGCTCACGGATTTCCAAGTGAAAAGGGTAGTCAGGTGAGACGATGAATGTACGCTTTTCGTCGTTGGAGGTGAAAAATTTCAAACGCTATTCAGTAGTAGATTAAAAATTTTAGTTCCTAAAAAGGTCCTATTATGTAGTGTCGCTAATCCATACAAAGCCTAGTAACAGTCAATTACTATAATTTTTTGCATTTAATAATTTATTTAATAAAAAAACTACTTGTATGTTTCTTTTATATTATAAAACATATTTTTGGACATTTTCTCTTGCTTACGTATCACTTGACACATTTGAAAAGCGTTCTAATTTTTGAAATGAAAGCACAATATCCTAATTATTCTTTTTAACTTAATAAATAAAAACATTTTTTATTACATTAAGGATTAATATTAGTTCATGTATAAATAAAACTAATACATTTCCAAAGTTGTTATTTATTTCATAGTTCTTCTAATTCTATACTAATTATAAGTGAAATGATAAGTTTTAATTATACGAATATATCTTGATGTAACTAAAAATTTATGCACTAAAAATAACATATTTGTATCCTTTTTTAAAATATTAAACAACAATATTAAAAAATAGCGCTGTTCATTTTTTGGGATGCTATTTTTGATTAAACTGAAGCATGTTTGTCAAGTATCATCGAGAGAATCAGTGGCGTCTCCACTCAGCGACGTCTCCTTTGATACTCTCGTAAACACGGTCAGATAAAATCTTGGAAATGTCGAGTATGATGATTAGAGGGCAACCTCTCCCTCGCTTTGCGAGTCCAAATTTCTTAGGTAAACCTTTATTTTCAAATAGATGTGCTCTTACACACACACACACACACACACACACACACTCTCTCTCTCTCTCTCTCTCTCTCTCTCTCTTTCTCTCTCTCTCTCACACGCACGCACACACGCACTTACTCAGTTTATTTAGTCTCTCCTTTTCTCATAAAAATTGTAAAAATGGCATATTTCAAACGCTGATGTGGTCGTCGTATAAAATACGCTATTATTGGTTGAAATTCAGCATACAAAATTTACGACAAGTCAGGCTTGCGTGTCGAAAGTAATGACTGTGATCGTGTTAAACTTTGCATGAGTATTGCGGTTATAAGCCTTAAAGCTGGTATTTTCGCGAGTGATCAATAATAATCAAACATCTAAAAATTGAAAGAGAAATATCGAATAACTGAAATATTAAATGTAAGAATTTTAATTGAGCATTTCAGTATATTGGATTTCCAAGCTTTTCTATTAATTCTTCACAGAAAAAAATATTATTATCGTGTCGCAATTTAGATTTAGCTAGAAAAATAAAAGAGATAAATTTTATTCGTATGTAATTTTATTCGTATTTATTTCTAAATTATTGCTGCTGTTATGTTGTGCGATCGTTTTATGGTGCAATATACTGAAATACATAAAAGTAATATTTAACATTTATACTTTTATGAGCATCGCGTTATTTTGAATTATAGGAACAGTTGCATCCTATGCATCATTCTCTTCGATTGATCGACTAGTAGCGCTCAACACAAAGTATTTTCAACAAGACACATATTTCTGTATATCCACATATCTGTCGAAATTATTAATCATCTTCTCAATCCTCTATCAACAATAACCACCCTTAATAGCATACTTTATCCAGATTACATTCTGGGGATGTCCTTAGGACGTTCAAAGGACATACGACGTTCTCGGACGTCTTAAGAACGTTCCTTGGAGGTCTATGGTATTACGAATCTGCCTATAATTCCTACAAATAATACAAATTACGATATATTATAATATAGGTGTTTCAATTATCAGTTTTTTTTAAACTTCGAAAAGAAATAAAAACGAAAGTACCTCTAATGTTAACCGTTACTCACGCATTAGAAAGAAGTTAATTGATTTTATTCTTTCATCTTTTAGATAAAATAATCAAAGACTTGATTGTCATATATAATGAAAATTGTTATAAATATAAAATGTATTAGAAAATGATAAATGTAGATATTTATTATAATCTTTAATAAACTCTGGGTAAATATGCTGAATAGAAGAGCCCGGATGACTTTGATCTTGACATATGTTGTCCAGATCACGATCCTGATAATAACCTCCAATGGGTTTTAGTCATCGTTCGTTATTCGTTAAAAACTTATTAACAACAAGTTTAAAAAATTATTATTTCTACTATACACAGTAAAAACAAATTGTGTATTTGTGTTAGAAACGGTTCACTCACGTCTGTGTTAACAGTTTATATTGTATTTTTGTTAATATCGAGTGTTAATTTAAATCAAGTATTAATTTAATGTGATTATGTTATTTAAAAATTTTGTGTGAAATTGATATTCAACATTTCTTATTGTTAGTGTCAAAATGACACAATTTATGAATAAATGGACAATTAACATAAAAATAGTGTATTTTAAAACGTAAATTCTAAGACAAATAAATAAAATACATATTAATTTAATATGATTAATTTAATATAATGCTTCCCACAATTTGTATATTAACTGTATCGATATTATCTTTTTTGTATTTATTCTTTTTGGACAATTGATGCTGCTACGCCAGAAATCATCGATAAAGTCCACGATATTGTTTTGACTGATCGACGAGTAAAGGTGTGTGAGCTTGTTGAGGCCACAAGCATAACACATGGTACAGTGATTTTAATTTTGTACGAACAATTGGGCATAAAAAAGCTATCGGCAAGATGGGTACCGCGTTTGTTCACTGTGGACCATAAGCGCGACTGTGTGACGATTTCAAAATAATGTTTGAAGGTGTTTCAACATAATCCAGATGAATTTCTGCGTTGATTCATTACTGTAGACGAAACATGGATCCATTACTTCACACCCGAGATGAAGGAACAGTCAAAACAATGGACTTCACCGGATGAACCAGCTCCAAAGAAGACGAAGTTTGTGAAGTCGGTCACAGTTCTTTGGGATATGCACGCGGTATAATTCATATCGATTACCTTCCGTCGAAGCAAACGATGGTAAATATATAGATTAGGGGAGCCCCCCCTCGATGATCTTGACCTTGACATATGTTGTCAAGGTCATGGCCCTGAGTAACCTCCCGCAGGTTTTAGGTGGCGGTCACTGTCCGTTAAAAAGTTATTAACAAAAAAAGTTTCAAAATTAACGTACCATTTCTCGGAAATTATACATATTAACGTATAATTTCTGCCATATATGTATTATAACAAGTACTATTTTACATCTCCTTCTGTTTAGAAACGTTAAACTTTCCACGCGAAGTAACTCTCACCTCCCCCAACCCCCTGCGAAGGGGCACACGACTTCTACGATTATACTGTTGCTATGATAGTACTGTCGGGGCAGACCTCTGTGATGGTGTGGGTGCGGGAGGGTGGCCGAAGGCCACCTCCTTGCACCCGTATGTGTGTGTGTGTGTGTGTGTGTGTGTGTGTGT
>NW_017275019.1:281233-300473 GCF_001594065.2 Cyphomyrmex costatus | reverse complement strand
GTACTATCATAGCAACAGTACAATCGTAGAAGTCGTGTGCCCCTTCGCAGGGGGTTGGGGGAGGTGAGAGTTACTTCGCGTGGAAAGTTTAACGTTTCTAAACAGAAGGAGATGTAAAATAGTACTTGTTATAATACATATATGGCAGAAATTATACGTTAATTTTGAAACTTTTTTTGTTAATAACTTTTTAACGGACAGTGACCGCCACCTAAAACCTGCGGGAGATTACTCAGGGTCATGACCTTGACAACATATGTCAAGGTCAAGATCATCGGGGGGGGCTCCCCTAATCTATATATTTACCTAAACGATCAATGGCGATTACTACGCAGCCTTATTGGATGGTTTCAACACTTAAAAAAAAACGTTCCCATTTGGAGAAGAAGAAAGTTCTCTTCCATCATGAGAATGCACGGGTTCACACGTGCCCGGCAAGGATGGCCAAATTCAACGAATTCCGCTACAAATTGCTTCCACATCCAGCATATTCGCCAAATTTAGCCCCCTGCGATTATTTCCTGTTTTCAAATCTGAAGAAATGGTTCGAAGGAAAGAGATTCACCACCAGAGAGCAGCTCATTGTCGAAACAGAGGCTTATTTTGAAGAGTTGGACAGATCATATGATTTGGATGGCTTGAAAAAGTTGGAGAATCGTTGAATCAAGTGTATCGAGCTGAAAGGATATTGAGAAATAAAAATTAATTAATAAAAAAAAAAGTGTTTTATTATGTTTTTCTAAAAACTTATTGACTTGCCATGGTATATTAGATATAGAAATTTGTTACTGTTTGTAATATTTTATTATTCAAAGTGTTAACATTGAGAATGATCCGATCGCGCGGAGTCGAAACGTCTATTTCTTTGTTTTTTATTTATTATATTGTAATATATGATAGATAACTTTAGACTTTCTTTGTTATTTTATCTCTAGCTTGTTGCCCTTTTTATTATTTAATTTATTTAATAATATAATGTTTTATTAACAAGTATAAAAAAATGTTTATCTATTAAAATTTGATTATGATTGTTAATATCGATTTTTTTTGTCCTTTTTTCTCTTCTCTGGGAGTCGGTCACTAGACCGTAGGGGGACGGAATCTAGGTACTGCATCCACGCATACACTTTAAAACACAAAACTAAATTGTACATGATTTATAACTTTTGTTGCACAGTTGGAAAAACGTGTCGAATTTAGCATAAACCGCATGTCGCAAAAAGATCCACTCAAATTTTTGGGTTAATTTGGGTTTGTCCCGACCGAGATGTATCACATGTGGATGTACGACCACATGTTTAAATTCATTCACCCAATTGTATACAGCGCAAACGCTGGTGCAGATGTGCTATAAACATTATCCAACTCGGTTTTGATTTCTTTTGGCGGTAAACCTTTATATGTAGATGTTTGATCACTGCACGAAACTCGTTTTTTTCCATTTTGCAAAAAATACAAAGGTTGTTCGCTTTAATCCTCTACAGAAATAAAACTTCTCGATGAATTCAGCTTAAAATTTAACAGTAATCAGTTGAAAAATGCTACTTGTTAAAAAGTAATGTGACATGACACTGCGAATGCCCTCTGACAGATTTTCTAAGAACTTATTGACTTGCCCTCGTATTGAATACTACGTTATACGTGCTGAAATACTTGTAAAGTCATTCTTTTCGTCTTCTAGTGGAATTTTTTGTTCTAATACTCTCATAATCGTCTTGAGACAAAATAAGAAGCATTGCAGCAAGTTGGAATTTATTATTATTCGAAGCGTACATAGATTTATAAATCGTGTAAAATGAAAGATAATCAAGAGGTTCAAAATGTAACAGCGTAAACAAGAATAAAAATTATAAATAAAATTATATAAGTAAATATACCTTATGTGTAATGAGTTAAGTTCTCATACAAAGTAGAAATTACATCTTAGAATGAAGCAAATTGTAAAGAATTAATAAAATGTTTTAAGTATAAAGTATTTTATTTACGAAAGAGACGTGCTCCATACACAGTCCCACAATACAATAACGAAAGCAGACAGATAGACATAGTGGTAATGGTGATTGAAAGAGGAAAAGGAAAGACAACTAGAAAAGGGAAAGAGACTGTATAATGTTGGAATATAACTCAGATAATGCGTCAGTATCATTCTGTTAGTCGATTCCGTGTTTCTGCCTTTTGATATGTACCATTTGCGAAATTAATCTTTTGCTATAAGATGATTCTATGTCTAAGATTTTTACGTTATTCCATTTAAAATTATGGTTCTGTTCAATCCGATGGTTGGAGATCACCGATGGAGATTCCTTTTTTTTTGTTGTTAGAAACATGCTCGTGAAGTCGTGTTTTTAATTGCCTTTTTGTTTGGGCAACATAACTACATAACTAACATTGCAGTCATTGCATGCTATCCTGTATACAACGTTTTGATTCTGATCTGGTTCTAGTTGATCCTTTCCATTTTTTATCAGATGTTTCAGTGTATTTGGAATGATGTAAGCAAGTTTACAGTTAAAAACGTTCACAAATGGTGAGAATTTTTCTGATATGGAGTTGACATAAAAGGAACTACAAAAAACTTTTGTTTTATTTTATCGTTATTGGTAGAAATATTCTTATGTAACATGAAATTTGATTCTGCTATGGATCGTAGAGAACATGAATTGTAATGGATATCCGTTGTTTAAAAAAATGTTGATGGCGTTAACAAGATTATTTTTGTGGAATCTAGGATGGAAAATTTTGTACACAAATCCATAGATAACGCCTCTTTTATGACAAACAGGATGGACTGATTAGCGCTGAAAACGCGCTCTCGGATCGCAGCTACAGTGCAGGTAGCAGATACACTTTCTAAATGGCAGTTCAATATATGTAACACTTGCAATGCTACAATGACATTTGGGACATACCTCTTAAAAAAGAGGGACAATTTGTGATTACGATTTTAATTTGAGACAAAATTTGAGATGCGTTGTAAAGAAGGACGAAGAATTAAAATTTGGGATTGTCTCTCCCAATTTAGGACGGTTAGTCACTAGACCCTACGGGAAAGCTCCATTATCGAAAGAAGTAACCTAACCCAATCCATTTTTTACTTTCACGTGGAAAGTTGTGAATTCATAAAGTAATGTTCAACATGGATTTACAACTTTCTACGCGTAGGGAGAGCCACCCCACACCAAAAAAATGGAATAAATCAGGTTAGGTTAGTTTTTTTCATTCGAATACAGATGTGTTCAAAACTTCTCTTATATAAACATCACTCAGGGCTACAACCTTGACAAAATATGTCAAGCTCAAGGTCATCGAAGTTGGATCCCTTATAGTGAACAATTATAAAATTTTTTTGTATTTAAAGTACTGAATTTTTGTTTTATGTAACAGATTTTTTAATGTTGACGATAGGTTAGGAAATCTGTAACATCAATGGCAGAAAGAGACATGAGAACATGTAAGTGAAATTTGTATTTTTATACCAGAGCATTTGTTCCTAAAGTAAAGAATTTGTTTATAAAACAGAATTTGTATAACCATTTATATCGATGTGATAGGTTTCCTAACCTAAATATCCGTCAACTTTAACAATTAATATCTTGGTTCGCGAGACACTTTTTTGCCAGATTCATTCATTTCGTGCAAAAACGCATTGAATAAGCCTAATTTTATTAACATCGGAGATGAGGAAGCTAAACTCAATAATTATTATTCTTTCTTTATTGCATTCATAATCTTTATCATGAAAACTTTAGTTTCATTTTTGTTCTTTTCTTTTATATTTACAAAGAAAATACAGATTATTATAAAAAGAAGTTACAAACTGTAATAAAGACTTCGTTAACTCATCTAATTCTGCAATTTTTTAAATTATATATAACCTTAATAATACACACAATTACCTTCATGGCTCAACTTGCCCTTCGGAGTTGCCCAATATACCCCATTGGTGGGGCATATTGATCCACTTTGCATCCTTGCAATTAACATAATTTCTTTCTAATTAACGAGGTATATTAAGAATTTATAAGTACTTAATTGTTGAGGTAGATAAGCATGCAACGTTAGCATTTATCATTAGTCTATCATAATTGTGTGAAGATTTATAATAATTTAAAGAAAAAGTGGCTCAACTACCCCCGCCCTACCCTACAATTACGCAGGATGAAATTAAAAGACCGATAAGGAGTATGCCAGATCGTATGAATGGGATAATACGCACACGAGGAAGTCATACACACTACTAATTTACAGGCAAGAATACACACACACACACACACACACACACTCGCGCGCGCGCAATCACGAGAGGATTTGGAGTCATTAAGGTAGTTCTTCACAACAATGAATTACTGCAGAAAAAAATAAGAAAAATATGAGGTTTTCTGGATCTCGAACTATATGCTACAATTTTTTTAAACCCCGATTGCCGAACTCATTTTTGAGAAAAAATTCGTTGAAATTGGCTTCTTATACACGGAGACATAGGGTATCGTACAGTTCCGAGCACTATTATTTACAAATTAGTATAGTAAAAAACTGCAGTTGATAATGAAAAAGTAATAGATGAAAGTTAAAGATTCGTACTTTTTAACGGTCAAAATAAAAGTGGAGGTAGCCGAACAAATTTTCGAGATATTTATTGTAGAAACAGCAAAAATGTACGATTTCATAACCTCTTTCATGTCACTACGTGGTTCATCGCTACGTATAAACAATATTAATATTATTAAAACTTTATTATTTCAATGCAAATATTATCAACAAAGACCTTAAAATTTATAAATATATTTAATGAACGCCATATATACAATTCGATTGAGAATTTCGCAATTTTTATTCTCAGCATTCAGTTGACTATGGAGTCCGTGAAGAACTACCTTAAATACTGCGGAAGTGACGAACAGTGGGACAGACGACCCGAAATCTTGGCCAAAATTCGATATATGAGACAATTGGACTATAAAGTCTTATCCGAGGGTTTTTGAGATCGCTGATAGTCAAAATTACAAAATTTATGGTCAAAATTACAAAATTCAAAATAACGAATTTAATTCGGCGAAAATGTAGATACATCGTTGGATTTGGCTATAAATATTTATTTTGTGATTTTCAAGGTCGCTGATTACAAATATAACATCTAAATTGAGAAATTTATCGTTGCAATTATAGTTTATTAATTTAATTAAATTAATTTAATTTGTCATTACATTAAAACGTCTGCGATTTGCCTACAATAATTATAGTTTCCAGGATCTTCCACGTGAAGGATACAATGCAATTTCAGACTCCTTAGTTTAGGCTGCGTTCGGAAATATTATCCGAGTACCCCCATGTATCGTCCTATCCTCGTTTAACATTGAATGAATAATAAGGATAAGATGATATTCGGGGAAACTTGGGTGATACTTCTGAACAGCCTTACAGACTTCATATATTATAGGAACTCTTGCCTAAAAAATGAAAGGATTATAAATTATTGAGGGTTGATATTAGGATGCTAGTTTATAGAGTTCTCTCGCCTCTCACAATTCGGAGTGCTAGAATATTATTAAAGTTAATTACAGTACCATTCATTCGTCATCTGAAAGCTCTATATCATCCAAATAATTTAGAGTCTTAGAAAGATCAAGCTCATCATTTTCATGCGTTCCGTAAAACGCATGATGCGCATAATGTATCGTTTTATCCTTGTTTAATATTTACTGAACAATAAGGATAAAATGATACATCATGCATATCATGCGTTTTACGGAATTCAGTCATTAATCCCCTTTTTTCAAATTTCCTCCATTAACGTTATTGGGTGGATTGGTACATTAAATATCTCCATACAGCTAGAAATAACGGTATGCTCAAGATATACTTGTAGTAAGATTTTTTTGAAAGAAATGAAAACGAGCAAAATTGAGCAGGTCAAGTTCAAAGTAGGGGAGACCGAGGTGAGTTGAAACAAAGGTAAGTTGAAACAACGTCGATATCTCGAAACCAATAATAGTCGACAATCGGGCAACAGTAGAATTTTAATACATTTAATACAAAGGTTAGTTTGTCAACTTATGTTGACGCCGTGAAGTAAGCGTATCGTCTCTATGACGTTCGTGCCACCAAATTAACCTAAAGTGAGTTTTCGAAATATTCTTTGGAATATAGTATCTCTTTTGTTTATGCATTACCGGGATTTTACCTTCGATATTCTTGTAGCTTAGTAATTTAAGTTTTTTATTTGAGGTTAGTTTTGTTTATATTTATTAGTCTTGTAGGAAATATTTGTAGTGAAGCTTTGATAGAATGATCGGGGTAGGTTGACACACCCTGTTTCAACTTACCTCGATTCCTACACGGAAAGAATGTTCTTTATCCAGGAAATATGATATAATATAGTTATGGCACAATACAACACTTTAAGGATTTTTTCGCTTCAGTAAAGTTAATCAACCTTATTTTATATTTTAATATAGGTTTATTAATGAATGAGAGAGATTTAGGAGAAAATTCTTCAAAATACAATGTTGTCCCACGACTATCATACTTTCAGGTTAAACTCTTATTTATTAATATTAATATTATTTACGCTTTTAAGGCTTTCACTGGTATTTTCTTCAATTATACCAGAAGGCATCAATAATGAAGAAAGACACGACGATAACCCGCAAACCTTCTGGTATAATTAATATTATTTATTATTTATTAATATTTACTAATAAATATTTATATGTTCTTCGAAAAGGTGCCTTATAGGTATGTAACAATGTTAATCGAAATAAAAATCAATTAATACATACATATTATTTAATTTTGGTACAAACATTATCTGTTTCAACTTACTTCGATACTAGGCAGGTTGCAACAGTTAAAGTACTTTTATAAAAGCCTATTTTTCAAAAACTAGTAACAAGGTTTGAATCTTTTATTTTTAAGAATTAATAAAGGATGAATCAAAGATTTAAAAAAATAAAACATTTTAATCCTAACATTAAATTTGAGATAATTATGATGAAAAACGTAAAAATTGTTTCAACCCACCTCGATCTCCCCTACACATTTTACAAAACAAAATGGTACCTTATTTGTTTCATTTGGATGTGAAGTTTAGGTGTGGTGAGAATCGACAACGCGTACATATGAAAAATATCAATTTACGGTTGAATAAATTGTAACAAATATACATATTAAACGTACATATTTTCTTAACAGCTATTTTACATATTTTATAATCTTTTAATATATATTAATAAAAAAATACGAAAAAAACTGCATTATTACGAAATTATTCAAAAATTCATTAGTAAATGCATTATACTCTCCATTATTGATTTTATGTGATTTTCTAATTGTAAGTTTAATATATCGAGTAATGATATTAATCAATGAATACACATGTAAGAATCAATTTTTAAGTACTCTGAAGTGTTTACTAAACGATAAACAGTTTTATTTCTTTAAATTCCGTACTCCGTTTTTGGCCAAGATTTCGGGTCGTCTGTCCCACTATGCTGTGGGGTCCTTATCTCTACTGACACACACACGCACGCCCGCACACACGCAATGTAATTCCGATCAGTCAAACTCCATGCGCAATTCGTACTGGGAAGAATTATAACCATAATTTAAACTAATGACAGCGGTATCTTAAATTTGGAATAACTCAGCGAAAAATGATCGTATCAAGATCGGTAAAAAAGCATTTTAAAGATAAAATTCTATACTTTCACGTGCACGTTGTCTCATTAAGCGGTGACACCTAATTCACACCATGCACCATCGCAAAGTTGGACCTTTGATTATCAATTTTGCATATTGTTATTTTGTCATCCGACATTTTGAAAATAATGACCTCAGGGGCGCCAACTTGCCAATTAGCCATGTGTGGAGTTGAACTATAATATATTAATATATGTATATATTATATATATATATTATATATATACATATTATATATATATTAGTATATTATTCTTAGAAATATATTTAAATATTAAAATAAATTACCGTTGAGAGCCAACACAGGATGAAATCGCATACGTTTCGACCTTAGTCCAGGTCCTTTTCAATGCATAAATTACACTAATATTAAAAAAATTCTTTGATGGAATAAATGGTGTCAAAAACAATTACAATACAAGAAAAATTAATAACTACATGGTATTGTGATTCTAAAATTCTATATTTTTTCATGGTTTTTAATTCTAAAATTCTATAAAAATCTGACACGATCACACTATATATTTCAGTGAATTTTGCACTTCAATGATCGTGATATTTGATTACAAGTGAACAACACCATGTAGTTATTAGTTTTTCTTGTATTGTAATTGTTTTTGACACCATTTACTTTATCAAAGAATTTTTTTAATATTAGTGTAATTCATGCATTGAAAAGGACCTGGACTAAGGTCGAAACGTATGCGATTTTATGTAACTAAGTAAATTTTATTACACACTTTCATCCTGTGTTGGCTCTCAACGGCAATTTATTTTAATATTTGATTTATTCATAGGAGCCTTGTATATAATATATTGTCATTAAATATATTTAACTTCGTGAACCATTTAGATTTAGAGCATATAATTAATATATTATATTAATAGAGTATACATTTATACATATATCAATACATTATTCTTAGAAATTTAAGATATTTAAGTTCGTGAATCATTTAGAGCAAACGTTGAGCTTCGATTATTCTTATTTCTTACAATGAATTCATCCATAAGTGCTTCTATATCTAAAGTCTCAGCAATATCGGAGTGCACGTGAAATACAGCTAATGAATTCAAAATACGTGAATACGTTTTCAATTTTCTCAAGGCAGAGAAAGAACGTTCTGCAGTACACGTCGTCACCGGTATTGTTAATAATATTTTAATTAATTTTGTGTACTCTGAAACTAAGTCTCTCTCTGATTTATCTTTTTGAAGAATCGTAATAACGTCTCCGAGAGATGTTACAAAGTTCCAAAAAAATTTTTTTATTTTCACTCAACACTAGTTATTCTCAAAAAATAGTTCATATGTGGAATTCCACACATGAAAAATTCTGGCGTGCGGAGTACTCCACACACTCCCCGCAAAAGTTGGCGCCCATGAATGACCTGATACAATTCCCATTCAAATAATCTTAAAGTGGACGTTACAAGCTTTATTTTACTTTTTTAAACATATTTTTATCTTCATTATTTATCAAGTTATGATTATTTGAAATTTGATAAATTTTTCCTAAATTTATAGTGTACCGCTTTTTTTTGCATCTGAATTTAAATATGTATATACACACTTAAAAAATGTTTGTATTACCTTTTTATTTCATATATACAAGATTAATTATATTACAAAATTAAAAGTATGCATATATATTGTATAATATTAATCTATTTTCTCTTCGTAAAATAAAAATGATTTTTCTTCTATACATATATATTATTTTGAATGCGAATATACATATAACAAAATATTATTAGATAAAGTTAAAAAGGTCAAAGCAGTAGACCTCCAAAAACTTTCTTATAGAAAAATATATCACAAACCTTTCAAAAGCATTATGCGATAAATAAAATAAAACTTGTATCAGAATGTACTTCAGAGTCAGTTTTGTTCAGAATACACGATTATGTGTGTGTATGACTACAGTTAATAAATAATTTAATGGTTCTGCTTAAGAGTAGCAAAGCAACAAATATAAACGATAATAGTATTCATTATCGACTAAAAACTAAAAATTATTCAAACGTTTTAAGAATGTATTTGTGACATGTTAGGTAACGGTATTAATAGCGCACGATTTAATATCTTACTTAAAATACAAAATATCTGTTATTTAGATGATAATTAACATTCACAATTGTACAAATAGCAAATTCATAATTTTGCTAACAGAACCGCAAACCAAACAAAGCATAGAAAAAGCAAACAATGCTCTTCTGTATACTCCTACATTTAATCTAGCAGGATTAAGGGTTAAAGCTGTTTCCGCTGCGTCGGAGTTTCCAGAGGGAGCGAAAGGGATGGACGCGGATAATCGACACCATTGGCTTTTACCAACTGGGATCGGCTGGATCCCGCGCGAGCGAGAGAGCACGCCAAATCGGGAGTAATTTAACGCGGTCCGACGAATGGCCATTGATTTGCGAAGCATCAAACTTCGTGAAAGTTAGCTACGCCAGTATCGAGGGCGGCCACGCTTTTGTACCCCGTCGTAGCTCGGTTTGTTCTTAGACTGCAGTTACCAGATTCGATTTAACTTCTCCTTCGAGCAAGCGACATAACGGTAAAGGAAGAAAAGGAGATGAATGAGAAGAATGGGGAGAAAATTGAGCAAAGAAAAGGAACATCTAGCAATTTGCCAATATCAAAAGTATTTATCGATAATCTGTTGCTCGACAGTCGTTACTAGTTACTGATCATTTCCTGTTTTTGTCGAATTTTCTATTTCCGTCTCTCAATCACACACTTCCTCTCTTTATTTCTTTACTAAAGTAGTGAATTCTATGAGATAAAAGTTCTTAAATAATTTTAAATCGACTCTTTCTTAAAAATAATTTGAATAATTAAAAATAATTTAAAGGTATTTTTTTTAATTACGTTTAGTTTTCCCACATATACAGGGAGAGGCATTTTAATCGCCTCAAGCAAATATCTCAGAAACTAAAAGAGATACAAGAAAAAGTTTTATATAAAGGTTTTCTTGGGGGAAAGAAGGTAGAAATAACGGATTTTGGATAGGGTGCACTACCAAGGTCAAGTCAATGTAAACATGAATTTTTTAAATAGAACCCCCTATTTTTTATTACATAATCTTGTAGCACATCTCGAGAGAGAGCTTTCCAAAACACTAAAATAAAATATTTTTTCATCAAATACTTATCGAGTTATAAGGCTTGAAAGTTACAATATCGCCGGCATTAACATTACCCAAGGTGTCCAACGGCTAAAACCTCTTGAATGTTGTTCAGGATCTGGATAATATTTGTCAAAATCAAGACCACTGAAGGTTGTAACTCTTATTTTCATTTTTGCACTGAAAATTCATTTTTATACGTAAAAATAAAAATAAGATTTACAACATCCAATAGCCTTGATCTTGACAAATATTATCCAGACCATGATCCTGAACAACATTCAAGAGGTTTTAGTCGTCCATTGGACACCTTGGGTAATGTTAATGCCGACGATACTGTAACACTCAAGCCTTATAACTCGAAAAGTACTTGATAAAAAGATATTTTATTATAGTGTTTTTGGAAAGTTTTCGAGGTGTGCTCCTATTACAAGAATATGCAATAAAAAATAGAGAGTTTTCTTTAAAAAATACATGTTGACCTTGACCTAACCTTGATAGTGCACCGTATCCAAAATCTATTATTTTCACCTTCTTTCCCTCAAGAAAACCTACAACTTTTATATAAAACTTTTTCTTATATCTCTCTTAGTTTCTGAGATATTCGCCTGAGGCGATTAAAATGCCTCACCCTGCGTACATGCGTACGTGCGTGCGTGCGTGCGTGCGTGCGTGCGTGCGTGCGTGCGTGCGTGCGTCAAGTGCACACATACATACCATATATATATTATATATCTTAATCAAAGTAGTTGTATTTATTAAAAAAATCAATAATTTCTGAATTACAGATCTAATTCGAGATATTTAGATAATAATATTATAAAAATATAATCTTAGAAAATAATTTTTTTTTATCATTTCTTTTGTTAACAGAAAATTAGGAACGAGTATTGAACAAAAAGATGCAAATAATATGAAAGTTGAATTGTAATAGATAATTGAAATAGATACTCAATGTAATAACAACTTTCAATCTTACGAAGGATTGTTTTAATCTTTAGTATACACAAAAGTAGGGATGTTCCGATATAATCGATATTTTGAAATATCATATTATTTATCCTTTTGATATTCGATATTTGCATCGAAACTTTTAGTAATAACATTTGTGTAATATAAAAAGACTAGTAAGAGTCAAATAAAGAGAAACACTTTATCAAATATTTAAATAAAAGTACTGGGAGAGAAGCACAATAACCAAATTATAAATTTTACTTTAACCAAATCAACAAATTAACATTACATGTTTCAGCTGTATAATTCAGCCCTCTTCAGATGTACAAATAAACTTATATAACAAAAATCTATCTTATTATATTATAAACACAAATTCGATTTAACGTTAAGAAACGCTATTTTAAAGAAAAAAGATACGATGGACATTCTGGACAAGATAAAATCGTTTTTGTTCACCAAACGATTGAATAACTGATTGAAACAGTGTTTCACCATATTTTGATGAAAGAAAAAAATTTTTTTTGTATATTAAGTAAAGAATAAGAATATGTAGCATTCCATAAAACACGTCTAGCTGTTAAAAAGTTATCAAATTGTCCCTAACATATCAGTAACAAATAGATCGTCAAAAGATCAACATCTCGCAAACGCAATCGAAGTCAAGAGAAGCGGTCACATAAAATTGCACAATGTCAAAGATTTAGAAAAAATTAAAAACTTTTAGTTTCCGTATCGTAGTATATCGAATCTGGATATCAATTGATTCTATAAAAAGCTGTATTTCCAAAATTCAATCCTATAAATTTGCGATGTTTCATCAATCTCTCTCCCATTCCAATTTGTAAGTTTCTTAAACTATTTATAATTTTATTGATATATTAGTGAATTTATTCACCTAGTGATTTTTTCATTTTTCTCAAATAACGATTATCGAATCATTTTCAATCAATGGATATAGATTCAATGCTACAACCACTCATTGAGCGCTCATTACTGCGTATTTTGATTACATATGATTGAATATTTTATATTTATTGATATAAAATATCGAAAGTTTGTGTTGTCCGCATATCCTTATATAATAAAACATACAAAAAAAGGTTAACTATCTTTTATATGCACTTGGCGTATGTCTTTTTCTTTTTTTAAAAAAAGGTTTTTTTATGGGTTCTCTAATATCGAATTATTTCTAATCAATATATTGCTGTATCAATACTGCGTGTTTTGATGCATATTAATACAAAGTATCGATAGCTTCTCCGCACATCTCTATACAGAAGTATTATAAGTTACGTATATATCATTGCATTTCTTATCTTTGAAATATTAGAAGCATGTGGCTAAATAATAATCCATATAATTTTTCCTTTTTTTTTAATAGGAGAAACTGAATCTAGTAGATTATATACTGACTATAGGGATAGATAAACAAATTGAATTATATAAATAAGTTTTAAAATGTTTTTAATGAAATTTGCCGTAAACGAATTGAAATATCTTGTTGAGTTACTCCAAGTTGCTGTGCAAGTTCTTTTTGTGTTTGACATGAGTTAAGATCGAGTAATGTTTGCAAATCATTGTCTGTAATCTTCTGAGGAGTACCACTACGTTCTCTATCGCTAACATCAAAATCATCCTTTTTAAATTGCCTAAACCAAAACTGACACGTTATATTTTTGGATACAATATTGTCTCCAAGAACTAAACAAATTGATTCATATGCTTTAGCAGCGCTTTTTTCTTGATGAAATTCGTATATCGAATGCAATGTCGAATGAATTGCTTGTCACTCGCCATTTTCAAACCATTTAATTATGTTTGCAACTGTATAAAGTCAATTGTTTTTTTTAATAGTATACATTAAGGCGATGCTGGAGAGACGACCGAACGTAATTGATGTCGATAAAACAGGACATTTTCATGATGTATGTAATATTTTAATTGAAATTAAAATATTGCATACATCATGAAAGTATTTACATACATTAAGTAAAACATTACGTATATTAAATAAGCCATTAAGTAAAACGTTATGTACATTTCTTGTTCTACTATATCCTATATATCTTTTGAATGTAAGGTTATGTGGTCAATTTCACGTCAATTTCACTCGTAGCATATCAACGAAATTTTTGGAGACTTCGTGCTCTTATACTAAAGCACCTAGCTCGTTTCTCCAAGTACAGTATTATTCCTTGAGAATTCCTGTTGTCCGATTGATACCGTTTTTTAACGTGCAAGACCTGAAATTATTAATGCAGCACATATATGTGACGAGTCGACTGCAGAAGCCGATAACAAAACTGTAAGTTTTTAATTTTTTTTTGTTTTTCATATTAAAATGAATGAAGCGGACTATGTTATTGTCGATACTTTAATTGTGGAGAAGAAATTTTCGATCCATAAAGGCAATTAAAAATGCGAAGTCTCCAAAAATTTTGGGTAAAACAGGACACTCCAGCATCTCCTTAAGGGGATCCAAAAGCCTCCTGTATTATCGACTAAATCGTATAATTTTTGTATCGTAAATACTTTTTTTGTTATTCACAGAGATTCGAAAATCCTTTTACAGAATTAAAGTATACGCATTAATACGTGCCTGTGAGGTAGAATCTATGCTGAAAACGATAAAAAATTTCAAAATTGAGTTCTTCTTTACCATTTTTTAGTCGCTCTAGAGCTGTCACGTCGTTGCACGTCGTAACAACATTTGTTTTATATAAGAGCTGTGCAAAATCTGTACTTAAGAAATAGTAGTTCACAGGCACGTAGTTTACATAAAGAAACAGCGTCGAGTGGTTAGAATTAGACTTAGACACTTTATCGCGACGAATTTACGATACGAAAATTAATAGGTAATGCGACTGCGTGTATCACTGTCTGCGTGAGATATTAGTGTGGTATTATATAAAAAATATGTCGATGTGTTGTAAAACAGCGACATCTTGCGATTTCGTAGGAGTTCGAGCTTTGCTTAAAGATCCCCTTAAGCGCCACTACATATCAAAAGAGCACGAAAATATTTGAATTCTAAGTTTGAATTATACGTTTCACAAAAGCGCTTTAAAAATATTTGTAACCTGTATACTTGTAACAAAGTATTTTCCTCACGCGTGCACGTAATGTGCCCTATACCGCAACGCTTTTGCGTGCGGTAAATAGCCAATACCTCAAGCCGTTGAGTTATTTCTCTAACCCCACGCAAAAGCGTTACATTATGAAAAATAACGCAACGCAGTGGCACAGTATAAGTACAGTAGTTTCACTCTGTGTCGGTACCTTTGATTTATGTGTCCTACAGTCAGCCATGTTGAAAATTGTGCGAGGCGCTTTGTTTGAATATCAATACTAAATACATGGTAATAAATATACCAAATATACTACTGCTGATACTAAAAATTTATAGTATACATTACGTGCATTATAGATTTTTAGCACTTTAGATGTTTTATAGGTAATGAAAATCGAAATATAACCTTATTATATGTATATATTAAATCATATATGATTATATCTACGTAAATGTTTTTTTTATTATTTGTAAAATATTACAAAAAATGTCTATATATAAAAAGTCCGCGACCTTACGATAGGTGTTTTTGTTTAACTTACAGGATAAACAAGGACATCTATTATTTAGGCCGCGGTCTAAATGCACGGTGTAAACGTAATAAGCCATTGACACAGTATCCACACGTGACATCGACGCCATGATGAAAATTGTGAGATTCGCGCATGCGTTAAGACATACTTTTACCCATAAATTTTGGAGAGTAAAACTACTGTACTTACTTATACTGTGGCAGTGGTAGCGCTCGTACAAATATCAACACGGAGAAACGCACGTGACCGGAGCGTTCTTTCGAGGCATCTGGGGGAGGGGAGGGTAAGCATAGTTTTCTCCAATAATAAAAGTAACTACGACAAAACAACAATACAGTATCTATAAATATCATTCAACTTACAACAACGTTTAAATTTAATTTCAAATTGTAATAATAATCTCACAATTATAATTAAAAGTAACAGCAATACAAAATTTTGTATTGTTAAATATTTATTTACGAAATATTTTAATTTCTTTTTCGGGAGGGGTGCTGCGCTCCCCCCGAACTCCCTGCTTCCTGCCCCACGTACGCACCATCACATAAGTCGCACGAGCAAAGCGAGTGCGACTTTATAATTGCATAACATATTATTAACACAGTGCACTCGTGATGAAAAAATCTATGTGCAACTAATGTGCTATAATTGTCTATAGCGCGACGCGGGCGCGGGGGAGCGCACGAGCGAAGCGAGTCGCACAATAAACAACTAAAACACACATGTTACACAATGTACTATTGTACATCTAATACATTAAAAATAAAACATTGAAGACACATAAATATGTCTGACATTAAGCATGCAATAAAAACTATCGCTTAGTCATACATGCAGATATCTTTATGTGGACGCGTTTTGTTAGAAAGTTGTGATACACTTTTAAAAAATCGTAACACGTAAATAAATATTTTTATTCTTAAACTTTTTGTTTTAGAGAGACAGAATTATATTAAGTTGTTTATATTTGATTCCTATTTAGAGAGTATATATAAATATATAGCTCTTACTTAATTTAATAGTTTGTTTTTGTTTATATGTCTTTGCATTCATATACTGTAAATATGTTTCCGTTTAAATGAATAATTTATTCTGTAAACCAAATACTGATGAGAACATGCCGTAACGATCAAGCTGAGGATACTTCTATTATAATATAATTTCATGTGAATTTATATATTACGTAGATTCTTAAATGCGCGTCGAAATAGTAGTAGTATATAAATTCATACGAAATTATATTAGCAGCATCCAAGATCCACTTGACCGTTACGGCATGTTCTCATCAGTATTTAATTTAAAACTCTCACGGTGTCCAATAAGAACTGAAATTATTCTTTGTTAGGGCTATTAGTTAGGAAATCATTTAACGACGATCTTATAATATTCTTTTTTATTTTAAAATAATGCAATAAGAATTCCGAATAGAAATAAGTTCGAATGGGCAATCGGATCATTTGTTAAAATACATTTCGCGATGCATGCATCGCATGTCGCTAAGATACGATAAAAGCGCAACGAAAAAAAGAAACCACGATATTTTTAGAAGTGACGAACGAACAGTGGAATTGCAATATACGAATGATTGTAGCAATAGCTATCAAGAAAATAATTACTTTGGCGTACGAATGTTGTTACGAGAACTGATAGAAGACCGATAAAATCGCGTAATCGTATTGATAACGACGTCATAATTATCGGTGAGGAACCAATCGCATTGGCAATCGAATATTTTACTATGTTACGTGTAATCCAATAAAAATTCAATGTCGAATACAATTATCTCGTTGCCTTTCCTGCTCATGAAGAAAATACAAGAATAGAATAAAATAACAGTATATATGCTAAGACGTATAAAAATCATGAGCTGTAAATCCATCACATTGTCTTGTAAAATATAAGATAATATAAAGTTGAATTTTAATGACGCATTTTTCAACGAATATAATTTTCCATGAATTTGAAAGAAAATTCCATGCATAACATGTAATAAAATTTTCTTTTCTCGTCATTATATCGTCGTTATATGAGGCATTCAATACTGACTTCATTTTCGACCGTATGGCGACAATTATATGCAAATCGTATATCCACGATTTTCATTTCTTTCGACAATTAACTGATTCCCAAATGAATTCGTCCGATTATCTCTCCCGATAAATTACGTTGTCGCACGTTGTTTGTGTTTGTACATATCTAGTCGTAATTTTCTGGAAATTTCTATGGCTGATTTACAGTGGATGTTACTGGAGATTGAGGACGAGCTGAGATTAGGAGTAATTCTGTGTGCGTCTCAATTAATGACAAGAACTAAAAGCTTTACTAAATCTCACAAGGAGAGGCTACGCTCTGCTCTTCACCGATTTTGATCAAATTTGCAGCGATGTTAGAGGAGCCTATCAAATGAACATCTGTAAAGCCGTTCGCTCCAATGGGCCTTAGAAGCCGAGTAATGATCATTTAAAGATATACCAAAAATCTGGAAAACGGTCTAATATCTCGGAAAGTATGCATTTTTGAGAAAAATGTCTTAAACAAAAGTGATAGGGTTTATTCAGATGTATATACTAGTTTTATAGGTTTGACCTTGGGCGGCACCGTGACCTTGACTTGACCTTGACGGTGCCGCCCAAGGTCAAACCTATAAAACTAGTATATACATCTAAATAAACCCTATCACTTTTGTTTAAGACATTTTTCTCAAAAATGCATACTTTCCGAGATATTAGACCCATTTCCAGATTTTTGGTATATTTTTAAATGATCATTACTCGGCTTCTAAGGCCCATTGGAGCGAACGGCTTTACAGGTGTTCATTTGATAGGCTTCTCTAACATCGCTGCAAGTTTGATCAAAATCGGTGAAGAGCAGAGCGTAGTCTCTCCTTGTCAGATTCATTGCGCTCTATGCGATTTTTCAACAAGAAATGAGTTGCAGTTGTTGCAGATTTTGATAATTTTTAATCCTTTATCTGTACTCTGAATCTTTTTTGACAAAGTTTTACTTTTGTATTTTTCTCCAAAATAAAAGAACGAAATATCCAATTTTTCTTCCTAAAATATCTTGTAATATTTATTCGGTAATGAGACATGTTTAAAAATAATTCTGAATTTTTCCACATTTTTTGTAAGCCTATAATATATACAATAAAAAATTTGGTCTAAACAAAAAAGATCTATATAGAGTGTAGACAGAGTTAAATAAAAGAGTTAATTAAAATATGATTGCAGATGGAAGGTTATTTATGTTTTACGGTACATTTATTAAAAAAGATCCAACAAAAAACTTACCAGTAACTTGCGTAGCTTACTTATAGCTTACTTAGCAGGTGGAAAAGGCAAAAAGTTTATTAACGACTCGACGTATAGAAAGCTACTTACTACTGATAGTATTATTCCAAGAGCATACGGTCCAACTAAAATCCATAAACTTTAGAGATTATCTTCTCAGGATAATTGTTTCATCTATTAATAGCTCACTTCATTATTTGGCATTATTTTTACATAGCATTATTATTAATTCCATATACCTGAAGTTCCGAGCTTCATAAAAAATAGTTTTGATCTAATCAATAAATTAAAAGATGTCAATCTGAGAAAGAGAAGTGCCAAATCGAGTCTTGTACACAGGATGTTGATGTGTGTGATACGATAGATTTATTGTAAATATCAGGGAATGGAAAGTTACTTTTTAAAAGTAACTAGTTACAGTTACTCGTTACCGAGTAAAAAATGTAACTAGTTACAGTTACAGTTATCGCTTTTTAAAAGTAACTCGTTACAGTTACCGTTACTTGAAAAATAACTTTTCGTTACTTTTCCGTTACTTTTTTAAAATCAATTTAAAAAT